>NC_135225.1:102500-347500 GCF_052324685.1 Brachyhypopomus gauderio | reverse complement strand
CTCTCATTCTGTGGTGTACTCTCATGTTGTGGTGTACTCTCATTCTGTGGTGTACTCTCATGTTGTGGTGTACTCTCATTCTGTGGTGTACTCTCATGCTGTGGTGTATTCTCATTCTGTGGTGTACTCTCATGCTGTGGTGTACTCTCATGTTGTGGTGTACTCTCATGCTGTGGTGTATTCTCATTCTGTGGTGTACTCTCATTCTGTGGTGTACTCTCATGCTGTGGTGTACTCTCATTCTGTGATGTACTCATGCTGTGGTGTACTCATGCTGTGGTGTACTCTCATTCTGTGGTGTACTCTCATGCTGTGGTGTACTCTCATTCTGTGGTGTACTCTCATGTTGTGGTGTACTCTCATGCTGTGGTGTACTCTCATTCTGTGGTGTACTCTCATGCTGTGGTGTACTCTCATGCTGTGATGTACTCATGCTGTGGTGTACTCTCATGCTGTGATGTACTCATGCTGTGGTGTACTCTCATGCTGTGATGTACTCTCATGCTGTGGTGTACTCTCATGTTGTGGTGTACTCTCATGCTGTGATGTACTCATGTTGTGGTGTACTCATGCTGTGATGTACTCTCATGTTGTGGTGTACTCTCATGCTGTGGTGTACTCTCAAGTTGTGGTGTACTCTCATGCTGTGATGTACTCCCATGCTGTGGTGTACTCTCATGCTGTGGTGTACTCTCATGTTGTGGTGTACTCATGCTGTGATGTACTCTCATGTTGTGGTGTACTCTCATGCTGTGATGTACTCTCATGTTGTGGTGTACTCATGCTGTGATGTACTCTCATGTTGTGGTGTACTCATGCTGTGATGTACTCTCATGTTGTGGTGTACTCATGCTGTGATGTACTCATGTTGTGGTGTACTCTCATGCTGTGATGTACTCTCATGCTGTGGTGTACTCATGCTGTGATGTACTCTCATGTTGTGGTGTACTCATGCTGTGATGTACTCTCATGTTGTGGTGTACTCTCATGCTGTGATGTACTCTCATGTTGTGGTGTACTCATGCTGTGATGTACTCATGTTGTGGTGTACTCTCATGCTGTGATGTACTCATGTTGTGGTGTACTCTCATGCTGTGATGTACTCATGCTGTGATGTACTCTCATGCTGTGATGTACTCTCATGTTGTGGTGTACTCATGCTGTGATGTACTCATGCTGTGATGTACTCTCATGCTGTGATGTACTCTCATGCTGTGATGTACTCTCATGTTGTGGTGTACTCATGCTGTGATGTACTCTCATGTTGTGGTGTACTCTCATGCTGTGATGTACTCTCATGCTGTGGTGTACTCTCATGTTGTGGTGTACTCATGCTGTGATGTACTCATGCTGTGATGTACTCTCATGCTGTGATGTACTCTCATGCTGTGATGTACTCTCATGTTGTGGTGTACTCATGCTGTGATGTACTCTCATGTTGTGGTGTACTCTCATGCTGTGATGTACTCTCATACTGTGGTGTACTCTCATGTTGTGGTGTACTCATGCTGTGATGTACTCTCATGTTGTGGTGTACTCTCATGCTGTGGTGTACTCTCATACTATGGTGTACTCTCATGTTGTGATGTACTCACAGGCCCGTTGACAGTCTTGCTGGGGCCCGGGACAAGAAAGTTTCATGTGCCCCCCCCCCCCCCCCCCCCCCCCCCACGCGCACGTCATTTGAATTTCCTCTGTAGCAGACAATCCTTCTGTTAGGTCATATAGTATATAATATAGCCACACATCAAAGCTGTTTCTGACAGCTGACTGGTTTATACTTGACAGGGTTCGCGCGAAAATGACGTAATCGCAGTGGCTCCGCCCATACGGGAGGGCCTCGCGCGCTGTCGGTTCGCGAGGTCGTGCACCTCTCGAATTTTGTAACTTCGCGCGCGCCGCGCTTCAGCGCCATGAACAAAGTCATATTTGCAGGGTTCATACACCTTTACAAGGTGGAATTCAAGCACGTGTACGTCACTTTAAAGGTCCATTTCAATATTTTCCAGCACGTTAAACTTAATTAAGTTAAATATTTATACATATACTCGAAATGATTCGAAATAATTCGCTTTTTATCACATTATTTAATGGTTGTTTATTTTCAAAACGCCCAATCTTAACGTCTTCACGAGAACTGTTCAGTCAGACAGCTATTTGTTGTGAAACGAAGTAGTTACAATTTCAAGCATTTTCAAGTACTTTAGCCTATATTCCAGCACTTTTCAAACCTGGAACACAATGCAACTTTAAAATTCGTCATATAAATGTTTTTCCTTTCTTTTCTGCGCTCCAGATTTCTGTATTTAATTTAACTATCCACCACTGTATTTCCCGCTGTTTGGCCAGTACCAGACGGCTACGGTCGGTGCTCGATCAAACCATTTTCCAGTGGGAGGCGGGGGTGTATGCACTTAATGGAAAATATGCAGATAGGTAAAAAACATATATATTTGAGCCATTGAGCTTATTATGAGTACATAATTTTATATTAATGAAAGATTTCAAGATTATTTAAAAATTATAGACTTTAAATAAAAAATAAATTGCTGGGCTCTTTGATGGGCCCCCCTGGCCCTAGGGCATGGACACACGTGTGCTGCAGATTCCCATGTGTATAGTCTCAGTAGTGGAGTCACTGTGATTATGTCCACTAAGTGCCAGAAAGACGCCACTATACAAATAGAAATCACCAAGTTTCAGCTAAAATGTTTGTACAGAATGCCAAAGGTATAGACAAGAGAAGTTAGCTAGCCAAGACAAACCCAGTGTAGACAGTTAGCCATATAACTTTTAAACTTGTGCTTAGAATGGAGAAATGTTTTACCTTCACAAAATTAAATGTTATTGACCAAACAGAAGTTGTAATAAAATATAAATATTTGTACAAAACTTTCCACAACCTACCAGAATATTGAATCCATGTTCCTTTAATGTCAGTGACAGATCCCTCGCTGAAGGACACCCAGTGTCCATGTTGTGGTGTACTCTCATGTTGTGGTGTACTCTCATTCTGTGGTGTACTCTCATGTTGTGGTGTACTCTCATTCTGTGGTGTACTCTCATGTTGTGGTGTACTCTCATTCTGTGGTGTACTCTCATGCTGTGGTGTATTCTCATTCTGTGGTGTACTCTCATGCTGTGGTGTACTCTCATGTTGTGGTGTACTCTCATGCTGTGGTGTATTCTCATTCTGTGGTGTACTCTCATTCTGTGGTGTACTCTCATGCTGTGGTGTACTCTCATTCTGTGATGTACTCATGCTGTGGTGTACTCATGCTGTGGTGTACTCTCATTCTGTGGTGTACTCTCATGCTGTGGTGTACTCTCATTCTGTGGTGTACTCTCATGTTGTGGTGTACTCTCATGCTGTGGTGTACTCTCATTCTGTGGTGTACTCTCATGCTGTGGTGTACTCTCATGCTGTGATGTACTCATGCTGTGGTGTACTCTCATGCTGTGATGTACTCATGCTGTGATGTACTCATGTTGTGGTGTACTCTCATGCTGTGATGTACTCATGCTGTGATGTACTCTCATGCTGTGATGTACTCTCATGTTGTGGTGTACTCATGCTGTGATGTACTCATGCTGTGATGTACTCTCATGCTGTGATGTACTCTCATGCTGTGATGTACTCTCATGTTGTGGTGTACTCATGCTGTGATGTACTCTCATGTTGTGGTGTACTCTCATGCTGTGATGTACTCTCATGCTGTGGTGTACTCTCATGTTGTGGTGTACTCATGCTGTGATGTACTCATGCTGTGATGTACTCTCATGCTGTGATGTACTCTCATGCTGTGATGTACTCTCATGTTGTGGTGTACTCATGCTGTGATGTACTCTCATGTTGTGGTGTACTCTCATGCTGTGATGTACTCTCATACTGTGGTGTACTCTCATGTTGTGGTGTACTCATGCTGTGATGTACTCTCATGTTGTGGTGTACTCTCATGCTGTGGTGTACTCTCATACTATGGTGTACTCTCATGTTGTGATGTACTCACAGGCCCGTTGACAGTCTTGCTGGGGCCCGGGACAAGAAAGTTTCATGTGCCCCCCCCCCCCCCCCCCCCCCCCCCACGCGCACGTCATTTGAATTTCCTCTGTAGCAGACAATCCTTCTGTTAGGTCATATAGTATATAATATAGCCACACATCAAAGCTGTTTCTGACAGCTGACTGGTTTATACTTGACAGGGTTCGCGCGAAAATGACGTAATCGCAGTGGCTCCGCCCATACGGGAGGGCCTCGCGCGCTGTCGGTTCGCGAGGTCGTGCACCTCTCGAATTTTGTAACTTCGCGCGCGCCGCGCTTCAGCGCCATGAACAAAGTCATATTTGCAGGGTTCATACACCTTTACAAGGTGGAATTCAAGCACGTGTACGTCACTTTAAAGGTCCATTTCAATATTTTCCAGCACGTTAAACTTAATTAAGTTAAATATTTATACATATACTCGAAATGATTCGAAATAATTCGCTTTTTATCACATTATTTAATGGTTGTTTATTTTCAAAACGCCCAATCTTAACGTCTTCACGAGAACTGTTCAGTCAGACAGCTATTTGTTGTGAAACGAAGTAGTTACAATTTCAAGCATTTTCAAGTACTTTAGCCTATATTCCAGCACTTTTCAAACCTGGAACACAATGCAACTTTAAAATTCGTCATATAAATGTTTTTCCTTTCTTTTCTGCGCTCCAGATTTCTGTATTTAATTTAACTATCCACCACTGTATTTCCCGCTGTTTGGCCAGTACCAGACGGCTACGGTCGGTGCTCGATCAAACCATTTTCCAGTGGGAGGCGGGGGTGTATGCACTTAATGGAAAATATGCAGATAGGTAAAAAACATATATATTTGAGCCATTGAGCTTATTATGAGTACATAATTTTATATTAATGAAAGATTTCAAGATTATTTAAAAATTATAGACTTTAAATAAAAAATAAATTGCTGGGCTCTTTGATGGGCCCCCCTGGCCCTAGGGCCCGGGACAACAGACCCGGTTGTCCCCCCCTGTCGACGGGGCTGTGTACTCATGCTGTGATGTACTCTCATGCTGTGATGTACTCTCATGCTGTGATGTACTCTCATGTTGTGGTGTACTCATGCTGTGATGTACTCTCATACTGTGGTGTACTCTCATGCTGTGATGTACTCTCATGCTGTGATGTACTCTCATGCTGTGGTGTACTTTCATGCTGTGTGTGGTATGCTTCCCTGGTGTCAGGTACATACATCAGTGACACACTTGCCCACATGTCCATGGGTTCTTTGGTCATTTGGATGGATCAACTGTCAAGTGTAAAAGCCTTTAGTTTGATTTAAACAGTAAAACCGTTACTCGTTTCATTCTGGGTTTCACCATTTCCCTTAATAAATGCTAAATGGTTACGGTTAGCTAGTGTAATAAAAGCAACCATATTGTAGAATGTTTCGGCACTTGGTTTACTGAGGGCACACACCCTCTATACTAAACATTTTAGTGACATTAATACTCACCGTCTATACTAAACAGAAGAAAAATCTTCAGAAGAAGAATCGCCTTTATTGTCATTATAATTTGCATTACAGTATAGTGACTGATAGCAGAGTGGCAATAATACTCACTCTTTATACTAAACAGTATAGTGACATTAATACTCACCCGCTATACTAAATAGTACAGTGACATTATACACCCGCTATATTAAATACTATAGTCACATTACACACCCGCTATACTAAATAGTATAGTGACATTAATACTCATCTTACACTAAATAGTATAATGAAATTATTACTCACCCTCTATATTAAATAGTATAGTGACATTATTACTCACCCTCTATATTAAATAGTATGGTGACATTAATACTCACCCTACACTAAATAGTATGGTGAAATTATTACTCACCCTCTATATTGAATAGTATAGTGAAATTATTACTCGCTGTCTATATTAAATAGTATAGTGACATTTATATTCACCCTCTATGCTAAATAGTATAGTGAAATTATTACTCATCCTCTATATTAAATAGTATAGTGAAATTATTACTCACTGTCTATATTAAATAGTATAGTGACATTTATACTCACCCTCTATACTAAATAGTATAGTGACATTATTACTCACCCTCCATATTAAATAGTATAGTAACATTAATACTCACCCTCTATTCACACCTAACCCTAAACAGTTAAAAAAAAAGCTAAACAGCATCTCACTGTGACCCTGTAAATATTTAGATTTATGTTGAAAAAACACATCTTTACACACACATTTGAATTATTATTAAGAAGTTTATGACAAAGGATAAAGTGCAGGATAAAGTGTGAATTCTCCATATTGCTTTAATTAAACAAGGTTTCTGGGTGTGGTCTGAAGGCGTTAGCATTACAGTGATATGTATATTAGTCTTGAGGAAAATTTCTCTGGGGAATTTGCTGTGAGATACACAGCAGCACAAACACAGTATTAAGATGAGCAGCTATCAGACGCAGGTTCACGTGAGGGCACTTGAGGATCACGTGAGAGAGCATGAGGGTCACGCGGTGGGGTGTGAAGACTGGCCTGCAGTAGTAACTCTTCTGTGGCTTTGCCTCTGCAGACGAGCGGAGATACAAGTGTCACCTGTGTCCGTACGCTGCCAAGTGTCGAGCCAACCTGAACCAGCACCTGTGTGTTCACTCCGTGAAGCTGGTGAGCACGGACGCTGAGCACATCGTCACGGCCATCACGGCCGACAGAGGGGAGCGCAGGAACTGTCCCTACTACTACAGGTGTGTAGTCTCAGAAACACACACACACACACACACACACACACACACACACACACCTTTCCTCAAACCCTTTCTCACCCCAACTCATGCCCAAATGTTTTTGTCTGCCTGTTTGTGTGTGTGTCTTTGTGTGGGAAAATATACGCATGTGTGAACATTGGTGTGTGTGTTTGAGCACGTGTGAAAATGTGTGTGTGTGTGTGTGTGGGAACACGTATGCATGTGTGAACATGGGTGTGTGGGGGAACACGTATGCATGCGTGAACATGGGTGTGTGGGGGAACACGTATGCATGTGTGAACATGGGTGTGTGGGGGAACACGTATGCATGTGTGAACATGGGTGTGTGGGGGAACACGTATGCATGTGTGAACATGGGTGTGTGGGGGAACACGTATGCATGTGTGAACATGGGTGTGTGGGGGAACACGTATGCATGTGTGAACACATGCGTGCATGTATATGCATGAACTTACCTGTAAATATCCAGACATACTCACACGCACACATTATCCAACCAGTATCTTTTTTTCAGCACATTGTTTATTAAAGTTGTTTCTCTTCCTAAAGAATCCTGCATGACAACCTCTTTGCCCTCAGTCGTCCTGAGAAGCTTCTCTATATTATCATTATCATCACATTATTACATTATCACAATGCGGAATGTCTTCTGTCCTTGTCATTAAACAACATTAATAAACGAATTACTGTAAGGTTTTTAATAAATGTTTTCTTGAATTTATTGGTGTGGAAATGTTCATATGTAGTTCAGCAATTGCATTAAGATGTTTTATTATAACTAAATAAATACAAAATACACAACAATGTGGGCATATTGTAATTAAGATTTTTTTATCGTTTTATATAAATATAAATTTATATTTGTTTATCGTTTTTTAAAAGGTTTATCAGGGGTTTTGAAGGCTTCATGCCATCGTACTAGTGAAATGTGTTATGGTGTTATGGTGGAGCAGGAGTTATGGTGGAGCAGGTGTTATGGTGGAGCAGGAGTTATGGTGGAGCAGGAGTTATGGTGGAGCAGGTGTTATGGTGGAGCAGGAGTTATGGTGGAGCAGGAGTTATGGTGGAGCAGGTGTTATGGTGGAGCAGGAGTTATGGTGGCTGTGGGCTTCGTTCTACCCCAGCAAGAATCTGGTTCTGCTCCTTTAATCAGTCCTGGACTTTGATTATTGATTATTGATATCTGCATCAGGTGTTGGCAGTGCTGCTTTTTGGGTATTTACACACACACACACACACACACACACACACACACACACACACACACACACACACACACACACACACACACACACACACACACACACATATACATCACACACACACAAATACACATCACACACACACACATACACATCACACACACACACACACACACACACACACACACACACACACACACACACACACACACACACACACACACACACACTACCAGTCATAGGTTTGGACACAGCTGACTAAATGAATGTTCTTAATAGTAAAAATGATGTATTTTAATGTAATGGATTATGCTTAAATTTGTTTATAAGTCAAATATAATTTCATGAAGGTGTCTTGTATATAAATTCATTCTCAACACACACACACACATACACACACAATTTTAAATGCATTCTCAGCAAACTCTCAGTAGTTCCTCACTGATGGAAAATCATCACAGGTGCTGCTTCATGAAGCTGGTTAACTGAACCCCAAGAGTGTGCACAGCTGTCAACCAAACACAGGATAGTTACTTCGAACCATCTAATATTTGTTTTTTGGAGCATATTAATGTGTTTTCTTTCATTGGTTTGGCATCTTCCCTGTTTTTTATGTCTAAAATAATACAAATAAACAGAGTAGGTGTGCCCAACGTTTGACTGGTAGTGTGTGTACACACCCTCGAAAACACACACTGCAGTTTCTCCTTACGTCTCACTCTCCTGCTCTCTTGTGTGTGTAGTTGTCGTGTGTGTGGTTTCCAGACGGAGCTGAACGCCCAGTTTGTGAGCCACATGTCCCTCCATGTGGATAAGGAACAGTGGATGTTCTCCCTGTGCTGTAGTGTGTGCGAGTATGTGGGCCTGGACGAAGCTGAGATCAAAGCCCATATCAACACGGAGCACGCAGGTCAGAGCCCAGCAACCCTCCCAGACTACACTCAACACCAGCTCACCATACTCTCACTATACTCTCCCCTTGCTCTCACCGTATTCTCATGGAACTCTCGCAATACTCTCCCCATACTCTCACTGTACCCTCTTCATACTCTCACTGTGCTCTCACCATACTCTCACCGTACTCTATCCATACTCTCGTTGCACTCTCGTCATACTTTCACCATGCTCTCATCATGCTCTCGCCATACTCATTATACTCGGCCAGGATGATCATGACAGACAGAACTTTTAATACTTCAATGAAGAGTTTTATGCTAGTTGTGGTATATCTGCTGGTCAGATATTTGGTGTAAGATCTGGTATCCAGGAAGACAAAACACATAAGTACCGATTGTACAGGAGATTATGAGTGACAGCTTTGTGGCAATGACAGTGTCTCTGCAACATGACATCATTTGAAGAAATTCGCTGAATAGAACAACAACTTTTCCATTTTTGATCAAGTAAGCGTACTCCAAAAAAATGATAAAAGAAAACCTGATAAAACCAGGCCAGATTCCTCAAACCTGATGGCATCACAATACCATGCAAAATGTATGACAACATATTCATTCCTATTCATAATGTTACCATGGTGATATTTAGCGTGCTCATGTCAGCTTACTGCTGCAACACAAAGCCAGTCAAAACCAAAATGTAAATGAGGCCATGCATATTAATGACCCACACAGAGAGACAGGGAGACAGGTGACTGACTAACGCTGTCATGAAACATAGCGATGTATAACATTTGTCACCTGTGCTGAGTTCATGACAGTTCTTCTAAATTATAAGACAGCAACAAAATAAGTTTCTGAAGTGTAGTACAGTGGGTGTAGTGTAGTACAGTGGGTGTAGTACCTGTAGTACAGTGGGTGTAGTACCTGTAGTCCAGTCACACTGAGACATTGTGTGAAGGTGCTAATCAGTAGGGATGATTGTGTGACATTACAGTGCAGATCCATATACATTTGCCCTGGAATGAAAGAGTGTGAGTGTTGTGCAGATCGCCACACACACTCGTACAGCGCTTGTGTCATACCAGATGACGCCACACGGTTGAGATTACTGGAGGCACTTCCAGCATCCACGACTGCTGTGTTCATGTACACACCTGCTGACCTCGAACCCCAGCAAGAGCCCGAAAGGAGCTCGTACACGGAGGAATCCTGCTTAGGGAAAAAAACATCACAGGGATTGGATGACACACACCTGTCTCTCCCTCATCCACCTGTCTCACCCTCACACACCTGTCTCGCCCTCATCCACCTGTATCTCTCCCTCACACACCTGTCTCTCCCTCAACCACCTCTGGCATTTAGAGTCCCACTGTCTCTCCTCAACCTGATCTGTCAGCTACAACAGACCCCCATTCCAAACACTCCTCCCTCTACAGAGGACTCACACCCGCACACCTACCCGCTGATACTTGAGGTGTGTGTGTGCACATGCATGCATTAGGGGGAGTGTTGAGGTGTGTGTGTGTGTGTGTGTGTGTGTGTGTGTGTGTGTGTGTGTGTGTGTGTGTGTGTGTGTGTGTGTGTGTGTGTGTGGAGGCTGAGCTGGGTTGCTAATCCATCTTGATGGTATATAGGGTGTCTGCTCCGCCTGTTGTAATAGAGGCCGTGGACTTCACTCTCTGTGATGTAGGCCAGTGTCATCAAATCACATTGTCCTATATTACCCAGCTAACAAAAGATTAAATATGGCCACCCACTCCACTCAGCCAGCAACTTCTTAAAAGGATGTAGGTGCCAACACACTATACATTTGTGTGTGTGTGTGTGTGTGTGTGTGTGTGTGAGAGAGAGAGAGAGAGAGAGAGAGAGAGAGATCTAGGGTGCATGTTCATGTGTGAGTGAAAGAAAGAAAGGAAGAGACAGAGTGAGTGAGAGAAAGTGAGAGGCTGCGTGTGTGTGTGTGTGTGTGTGTGTGTGTGTGTGTGTGTGAGAGAGAGAGAGAGAGAGAGAGAGAGAGAGAGGGAGAGATAGAGAGAAAGAGGGAGAGAGAGAGCTGGCATCGGCCATTTCGTGAGCTTGGACGTTCTAGGAGCGTCGTGCCCTGAGATGTTCCGCCATCTTAGCAGTGCCGGCCCTGACCTGCCCCCCCCCCCCCCCCCCCCCCCCCCCCCCCCCCCCAGCTCTAACAGGCAGAGTGCAGATCAATAAGAGAGCTTGATGGTTCTGTGTACTGGGATACAGTCATCAGTCTAATGCTGCAGGACATACAGTACAGAACAGCTGCTCCTCCACCTTTCAGTACAGAATGGTGTACAACAGATATAGCCCCGCCCTCAAACCCCCTCCACCTGTGTGCCCCGCCCTCCAACCCCGTCCACCTGTGTGCCCAGTCTTTGATGTGAAGCTCTGTGGACTGTAGAATGGGGAGGAGCAGCACTAGACCCGCCCACAGCAGTACGAGCACTTCCCCATTGGGAGGAGTCACACTAACTCCCTTTGTGTGCTCCCATTGGCCAGGTCTGAACTCCAGAAGCCCTCTGAGTGAGAGCAAGAGCACTTCCTCCTCTCTCTCCGCCCTCAGTGACTCGCTGAACAGCTCAGAGTGTGGGGACGTCACCCAGGGAAACGACGAACTCAAGAGTCTGTTGGCACCGCCCTCCTCCACCAGCAGCCAATCAAGCTCTGCATCAGGAACCGAGGAAAAATCAGAGAAAGGTGAGATCCCTTTAATGTGAATGATGTTACTAACACGAGGGTTTGATAGGCTGACCTCGTGACCTCTGAGATCAGAGTAATCAGACCAGTTTGGTACCAGTTTGGCAGTGCTCAGACTGGGTTTGAGAGTATTGTCCTCTGTCTGCTATCCCAGTCTGACTGGCGTTTGTGACTCTGCGGAGTGGCACAGCTTTGTGGAGGTGAATGAGTGGAGGTGTAGAAACAGGCCGCTCACCTTTGACCCTCAGAGTGCAGAACACCGTTCCGTGACCCTGACCTTAACCCTGACCTTAACCCTGACCGTGACCTTAACTCCAACCTTAATTGTTGTTTCTGTACCTACAGAACAGGGCTTTACAGGATTCCAGTATTCAGGTTCCGGGGTCTTACAGTACTGCTCTGTGTTTGTGTGACTGGCCTGTTGGCCATCTGGGCCTTTTTTGCACTGTGTTGGATTTGAGTATCTGCCAAGTGAATGAACATAGCGGTAAACATGTGACTGAATCGTCTCTCCCTCCTCTTCCCACTCGTTCAAGGCTTTGAATGCGTGTTCTGCAACTTTGTGTGTAAGACGCGTGCGATGTACGAGCGGCACCTGCAGATTCATCTCATCGCACGCATGTTCGAGTGTGACGTCTGCCACAAGTTCATGAAGACCCCAGAGCAGCTTCTGGAGCACAAGAAGTGTCACACCGTCCCCACGGGAGGACTCAAGTAAGGAAAGCAAGTACAGCGCCAGCCTCTTACCGCCTCACACCCCCCACCTACACCCCCATCTGCCCCACTGCCCCCACCTACACCCCCATCTGCCCCACTGCCCCCACCTACACCTCCATCTGCCCCACTGCCCCCCACCTACACCTCCATCTGCCCCACTGCCCCCCACCTACACCCCCATCTACCCCACTGCCCCCCACCTACACCTCCATCTGCCCCACTGCCCCCCACCTACACCTCCATCTGCCCCACTGCCCCCCACCTACACCCCCTCTGCCCCCCACCTACACCTCCATCTGCCCCACTGCCCCCCACCTACACCTCCATCTGCCCCACTGCCCCCCACCTACACCCCCATCTGCCCCCCACCTACACCCCCTCTGCCCCACTGCCCCCCACCTACACCTCCATCTGCCCCACTGCCCCCCACCTACACCCCCATCTGCCCCACTGCCCCCCACCTACACCTCCATCTGCCCCACTGCCCCCCCACCTACACCTCCATCTGCCCCACTGCCCCCCACCTACACCCCCATCTGCCCCACTGCCCCCCCACCTACACCTCCATCTGCCCCACTGCCCCCCACCTACACCCCCATCTGCCCCCCCACCTACACCTCCATCTACCCCACTGCCCCCCACCTACACCCCCTCTGCCCCACTGCCCCCCACCTACACCTCCATCTGCCCCACTGCCCCCCACCTACACCCCCATCTACCCTCACCCCCCACCCACATCATCATCTGCCCCACTGCCCCCACACCCCCATCTGCCCCACTGCCCCCCACCTACACCTCCATCTGCCCCACTGCCCCCCTACCGACACCCCCATCTGCCCCACTGCCCCCCCACCTACACCTCCATCTGCCCCACTGCCCCCCACCTACACCTCCATCTGCCCCACTGCCCCCCACCCCCATCAGGTCGCTTTTCCTTTACTGATAACACAGTCCTACTGGTGCAAACATATGGCAGGTGATGAAGGCAGATAAGACTAAATTATTAAGGTCAATCTTCCTTTTTGAAGTTAATTATAGGGGCAGATTCAGAACAGGGTGAACCGCAGGCAGCACAAATGTCCTGAACTTGCCAGAGAGTTTAAATACTTCAATACTGCCCTGATTCCAGAAATCTAAACTGGAAGAATAGAAAATTAACTGCAAGGTTGAAAGTGTTGTCATTACTGTTATTATTGTCTTTACTGTTATTAGTGTTATTAGTGTTATCAGTGTTATTAGTGCACTGACAGGTAATGGTGATCAGAAACACACCTTGTACACAATTCAACCATCTCCTCTGAAGTCCACTTTGCACACTGTCAAGAAGAAAATCGTCTACTGCCGTCTGCCGCCGCTCATAGAGGCGAGATGTGTGATCGTGCATGTGAAATATCTGAAGAAACCACGAGCTAGTCAACACTGCTCCATCTGTTCAACCAGACCACTGCCAAGACCATCAGACCACAGTTCTCACTGTTCTTTCTCAGCCTGTCCTTTCTGCCACAGCTCCACACTGAAGCACACACCTCTAAGCACACCACACCACACACATCCACCCCTCTGTGGCTATCAGCCCTCCCCCTGAGAGTCCCAGTACATGGTCCAGTCTTTTGATTTGTCTTTGCTGTTTGTCCAGCCGTGTGACACACGTCATGTCTGTAAAGTCTTGTGTTTTTCAGATTCCATTGACCCATCCTCACGTTATGGCTGCCATTCCTGGGCGAGTAGCGTTAGCCTGTGTATGAGGTTCAACAGAGATCCCCACCATATGCCAGAGAAGGCGAGCAGCTCAAGAGCTGTTTCCTGAGGGCTGCTCCCCGAGAGAGCTGTTCTCTGAGAGAGCTGTTCCCTAAGAGCTGTTCTCTGAGGGCTGTTCCCTAAGAGCTGTTCCCTAAGAGCTGTTCTCTGAGGGCTGTTCTCCAAGAGCAGGAACAAAACTGGAACTTGTTTCTCATGTGTGAGGGTTTAAAGGCCTTCCGTATCTGAGAGCTGAGAGTACATCGGTGTCTTGTGAATAGTTTCATATGAAAGACTTCTTTATATGAACTACACTACACTAACCAATCAGGTGTAAGCGACACGCCTTAAGATGAGAGCTGCAGTAATCTGAGAGGAGAGTCGTTGTTGCCCAGGGAGTCGTGAGGAAGTTATGAGGACTGATCCCAGGCAGGGGGTGGGGGGAGAAGGAGGTGGAGGGGTGTACGGGGCTGGGCGGGGCTGGGTGGGGTGAGAGGGTGGGCGGGGCTGGGTGGGGTGGCTAGCTCTATGGGGTGTGTGAGCGTGCTAGTCTCGGGTGGGCGCGAGGTACCGGACAGCTCTCCATGGCGTGCTTTCTGAGGTCATTTTGTTCTACAGGGTTTGTGAAGCACTTTGGGGCGCTGAACAGATGAAAGGTGCTCTTTAAATGTAAGTGCCAAACATTTATTTACTTCCTCCGTCTGAGTCCTCGCTTTGAAACTGTCTGCCGATTCTCACTTAAAATACACAGATAAACACACACACACACACACACACACATACACACACACTCAGACTGGTCTATACCACTCAGGGTCAGATACATTAACTGCATCCTTCATCCCTCCCTTCCTTCATTCTGTGTGTGCTTGTGTTCTTCTTACATTTTTGTTAAAAATAAATGAAAACAACCAGGAAAAGACACCCTCCGTTTTGGGAGACGTGACATTAAATGTACTTCCTGCCTCTGTGACCAGGTGCCCTGTGTGTGTGTACACCACCCACAGGCCGGCTGCTCTGGAGGGCCACCTGAAGACCCACCGCAGGCTGGACTTCCACTGTCGCATCTGCCAGACGGTGTGGACCAGCCAGCCGGAGCTGGACCAGCACGTGCGGGCCCATCGCCTGGGCAACCACTACAAGTGTGAGCGGTGTGGCTACCTCTCCAAGACGGCCAATAAGCTGATCGAGCACGTGCGGGTGCACACGGGCGAGCGGCCCTTCCACTGCGACCGCTGCTCCTACAGCTGCAAGCGTAAGGACAACCTGAACCTGCACAAGCGGCTGAAGCACACGCCACGCCAGACGTTCGGCTGTCGCCGCTGCCCCTTCACCACCACCCACCCCTTCGTCTACAGCCGCCACCTCAAGAAGCACCAGGGCGGGGAGGGGGCCGACGAGGAGGGGGAGGCCCGGCGCAACGCCCCACGCCCCGGCTCCGCCCACAACCCGGAGCCCCTCTTCCTCCTGGAGGGCAGCGGCAGCCTGAGCGCCTCCCAGGCGCTGCAGTCCGTGGCGTTGTCCGTGTCGGGCCGCCGGCCGCAGGGCGCGCTCCGCCCTCACTACCTCTCAGCCAATGGGGCGTCGCCGAAGCTGCCGTCGCCGTCAGCAACGCCGGCCGCCCGCTGCTATGAGCAGTACAGGAACTACGACCCGGCCCAGCTCACCCCCCTAACCACGCTCTTCAACGCTCGCCGCATCACATTCCATAACCCCTCCCCCTCACACTCCTCCTCGCCCTTCTCCAGACTGTGGCCACACCCCTCCTCGCAGGCCCCGCCTTCACCCATGTCTCCCAAGCGCTCCTTCCTGGCATATCTGGGATTAACAGAAAGAGCAAAAACCGTTTGAGCTGCCCACTTCTAACCTACCTCTCCAGTCCTATGCCTCATTCTTCTCCTCCGTCCTTTCTTCTTTTTCATTCTGTTCTCGGCAGCCCCTGTGGCTGTGGACAGTGAGGAGGACATTCCTGCTTACGGTGCTGTTTCTGCTGCTCAGCCGGAAACGCCACTTCTGAAAAGTTCAGTTGTTAAGAAACAAAGGCGAAAGCTGGACGAGCTCCATTTACTTCAAAGCTGCTCTCTTTCGTTCCGTCAGTCTGATTATTAATCTGATTATCAGTCTGATTATTACTCCTTTTTTGTTGTTATTTTTAATTGTTTTATGCAGATTTCGGATGAACAGAAGCCAATATTAGTGCTTTACCTGGGAATGTTTTTTTTTCTTTGTTCAACAAAGAGGAAAAAAGTGAATGAGTTTGCAGATGTGTGAGTTCTCCGCGTCTCTGTGCATCACTATGACTTTCTGCCAAGTCTCCGCATGCTCGCCTGTGTGTTATGATTGTTTTATATCATTTAGGGGATTTATATGAAACTATCCAGAGGCATCGGCAACACGAAAAAAAAAGGAAAACAAAAGAAGGTAAACAGCGTCTCCTTTACCTCCCGTTTTCAGAGCTCTGCCTCAAACCACACACTCACATTCTTCATTCAACTGTACATAGTCACTCGGCTCCTCCCGCTGCTGCACCATGGGCCTCCAGTCACCCCCACCCCCCCTCCTGGCTCCCTTTACTGATCACCACAGATGGCACTAGAGTTTTACACATTTTTGTTTGGTTGTTTTCATTATTTTATTATTATTTTATTATTATTATTATTATTATTATTATTATTATTAGTAAACTACACATTCGGGGTGTGCTGGTGGCCCCGGTCATCACTCTGTTGAGGGTCTGTTAGTACAGCACACAGGCCTGACAACCATCGCCCCACATCGTCGTGCCAACAGCTACCAGAGGGGGAGTGGCTGTCCTGCCAACACCAGCTGAGAAGAGGCCTAAAGGGGTGGAGCCTAAAGGGGCGGAGCCTAAAGGGCAGGTGTGGTGTGTACCTCTACGAGGTGACTGAGTGGTGTGGGGGGGGCACAGGTCCAGTCACGCAAGGCCCATTCAATGGTGCTTTTTGGAGTTTTTTGTAATTTTTTGTGTAAAAAAAAAAACAAAACATGAAACTGTTCCAAAATGACTTGAATGAATGTAGTTTGTGTTGGTTAATGTCATGCGGAGGAAGACGGGCCTTGTGTGTGACACTGAGCTGGAGGGAGTTGGTGGCCTTCTGTCTTAACATCTCTTTGATTTTCATTTTATTATGAGCCTTTAAAATGTAATCTGTATGTATGTATGTATATCTATGTGCGTGTGTGTGTGTGCGCACACACACACACATATATATAAAACTAAGCAGCTGTTTTGATCTCATTGGATAAGTGCAATGTGGAAATGGCCCTTATTTTAATGCTTTGTGGACGCACCCCCCCACCCCGGACAAACATGGTACTGGACTTCTGTGTACCCCTCTCCTTAAAAGCTTTTTCTGTTTCTTAAGTTTTAATTGCACTCAAGAATTTAAACAAAAGCACTTAAAGCCCAGTAACAAATTTCCTTTGATGCCAATTCCTCCAATCAAATCCACGCAGTAGCAGTTGACCAATGGAGCGCCTCACTCGTCTGCCTCATGTAAATATAGAATCTAATGCTCTCTCTTTCGGCCAATCAGCAGAGCTGCACTGCTCTATGTAAATGAGCAGTAGAGGAACCCTACAATAGAGCTTCTCCTGGGAACCTGAGCACCAGGCTAAATTTCTAAGCACCATTTTTGCACAGTGCAGTAAAAGTTGCACATTTCCAAATGAATCAGTGGGGGGGGATTCATGTGAAGTCAGTAATAAAAAAAAAGTGTCATAAGTTGTAGTGTACAATGACACTCTTAACTGATCTTTGTGAATTTGTCTGAGGAATTGCCCTGTAGTAGAGCTCCAAGGTGGGTTTAACCCTAACCCCTAACCCCTAACCCTACTGAGTTTAACCCTAACTCCTAACCTGAATGGGTTTAACCCTAACCTTTAACCTTAATGGGTATAAATTGGGCAGCAGAATTTTACTGTTGTGACTTCTACGTCATAACAGGCCAGCAATGGAAGCTTCATAATTTTGCAGGTCTCCTTCACACATCATAATACTCAACACACACAGTCCTAACCCATAATACACTGTAGCAGGGTCGACTCTGACCTGTCAGCACGGCCATGTTTGTCTGTGTCGTCCAGGTGAATACTCCAGGTGAGCTTCCTCCGTGCACTCATTCACCTGTTCATAGAAGGACACAGGCGTGTTAAAGCACCCTATGTCCACATGGACCTAGTCCACAATCAGACACAGTGGTCACTGTGCTGCAGGACAGCAACATTCCCTCTGAATGAAAACAGCAGTGGGTCTGTGAGCTCGAATGATGACGGTGTAACTGTACTCAGACCCTTCAGCATGTCTTTTAAAGGTGACCCCAGATCGCTGCTTCTCTCTAATTAAGCTGAGTCTTCTTACATTTGCCCGTGGAGAGAAGGAGACTGTGGATGATATGTGTGTTTACAACCCAGTTGTGAATTTCTAAATGTAGGTTTGCATAAGGGCCTTTGTGACATGGGTCTCTCACAACCAGCATTACCCTTCTCTCTTGGTGATGTGAGTCTCTCGTCCCCTTCTCTCTTGGTGACGTGAGTCTCTCTCGTCCCCTTCTCTCTTGGTGACGTAGGTCTCTCGTCCCCTTCTCTCTTGGTGACGTGGGTCTCTCGTCCCCTTCTCTCTTGGTGACGTGGGTCTCTCTCGTCCCCTTCTCTCTTGGTGACGTGGGTCTCTCGTCCCCTTCTCTCTTGGTGACGTGAGTCTCTCTCGTCCCCTTCTCTCTTGGTGATGTGAGTCTCTCGTCCCCTTCTCTCTTGGTGACGTGGGTCTCTCTCGTCCCCTTCTCTCTTGGTGACGTGAGTCTCTCGTCCCCTTCTCTCTTGGTGACGTGGGTCTCTCTCGTCCCCTTCTCTCTTGGTGACGTGAGTCTCTCGTCCCCTTCTCTCTTGGTGACGTGAGTCTCTCTCGTCCCCTTCTCTCTTGGTGACGTGAGTCTCTCTCGTCCCCTTCTCTCTTGGTGATGTGAGTCTCTCTCGTCCCCTTCTCTCTTGGTGACGTGGGTCTCTCGTCCCCTTCTCTCTTGGTGACGTAGGTCTCTCGTCCCCTTCTCTCTTGGTGACGTGAGTCTCTCGTCCCCTTCTCTCTTGGTGACGTGAGTCTCTCGTCCCCTTCTCTCTTGGTGACGTGGGTCTCTCTCGTCCCCTTCTCTCTTGGTGACGTGGGTCTCTCTCGTCCCCTTCTCTCTTGGTGACGTGGGTCTCTCTCGTCCCCTTCTCTCTTGGTGACGTGGGTCTCTCTCGTCCCCTGTGCCGTCTCTGTCCGGACACAACAATGGTTATATGAAACAAGATGGCTCTCCCTCGAGTGGCATAATGGGAGAAGGCCTCAGGAGCCGGTGTGCTGACACCAGTGTTTATAAGCACGCTCTTCCTCTTTCTTTTAGCGTACTCTCAAAGCGCCAGTGCTTTTTGGTTTTGACATCATTGTGTGTTCTGCCACACAACTTCCGCTCTGCCATGCATGACTCTCTCTTTCTGACCCCAGCACTACTGTTGTTTTAATGCCTTGGCTAATTCAGCCAGTTTGCTTTGCATTTTAGATGTATTTTATGACTTAATAAGGCTCAAGTATCATTTTATTTGTTTTTTATGTTTTATTATGTGCTGTAAAAAGCTTTTTTTCTGACTTTGTTCTTGAGGCTGTACAGGGTTGTGTGACAGTAGCTGGTGATTACACCATTTGTACTCTGATTTTGGTTTTGTATTTTTTGCCTTGGTTTGGCATTTCTTTATGTTCAGATTGCCAGTTCTAAATGTAAAAGGATTTGAAAGTAAAGCTTACATCAGATATTACATCCACCTACCTGTCTTTTGTGTTTAAGACTGTGTGATCTACAGGAAGTGTGTATGTACCAGACCTGTCCTGAAGCTCAATCATCTCCAGTCACCATTGAGGTGATCATCATTTTAATTTTTAATACTGAAATACGCAAATTTGTTTTGATTTTGCAATGATTTACTTTCATTTAATTTTGCAAAAAGTAAACCTGTTAGTCAGGATGCTGGTCCAGTCCCTGGTGGGATGGTTCTGTGGCTCTGTGGTCCGGGATGTCAGGTTACACGCTGCACTGTTTCACACCCCTGAATACCTGAAGTTCCAGGCTAGAAGCCTGAATGTAGAATGTATTTTGTGAAGACAGGAAGGCCCTTTAAAGGAGCTAGAGCCCCCCCCCCCCCCCCCCCACCACCAACACCACCACAACCACCACCACCAACACCCTCCTCTAACCTCCACCACCACTGCCCGTCACCCTGTCTACAGCAGGCCACAGCAGAGAGGCACCGTGTCCAAGCCAAAGGTTGCGGCTGTCTAATGAAAACAGATGAAGCAGAGATAAAGTGTTAGCCACCATTAGGGCTTCCATTCATCACGGTTAGCCCGGAGGCTTCCGAACACCTTGGACAGGGAGACGTCTCCCTCCACCTTCCCCTCTGGATCCTCCATCACGCTGCAGGGAACACGCGGTCTGTTCGGCCACAGGCCCACCAGATTAAACACACACGGTAGAGCCGGATTAAACACGCGCGGTAGACTCGGATTAAACACGCGCGGTAGACTCGGATTAAACACGCGCGGTAGACTCGGATTAAACACGCGCGGTAGACCTGGATTAAACACGCGCGGTAGACTCGGATTAAACGCGCGGTAGAGCCGGATTAAACACGCGCGGTAGACTCGGATTAAACACGCGCGGTAGAGCCGGATTAAACACGCGCGGTAGACTCGGATTAAACACGCGGTAGAGCCGGATTAAACACGCGCGGTAGATCCGGATTAAACACGTGCGGTAGAGCGGTGAGCTGCATATGGGCTGCAGATCTATGGGTCCTGTGAGATGTTTACCATGTTGGGAGGTAAAAATGAAGATCATGAAAAAACAGAAGGACAACAGGTTAGGCACTCAGGAAAATAGGGTTGGGGTTAGTTAGGCTGAGGGTGAGGGTTAGTGTGAGGATTAGGGTTGGGGTTAGGGTTAAGGATTAGATAGGGTTAGGGTGAGGGTTGGGGTTAGTTAGGGTTAGGGGTAGATACACTCTTCACCTCCCTTTTTGAAACATAACTTGTACCTGCCCTCACGGGCCAGTTACAGTTGGGTGCCACAGTGTTGCTGGTTGTAGACATGTATCTGGGATGAGTATAGGGTTAGGGTATCTGGGGTTAGGGTATATTTCAAATGTAAATGAGTGTGTATATTAAAGCAGTCATCAGTTAAGTGTGAGAGAATTTCTTTTATTGTGTCTGTTCAAAACCATTCAGATAATGTGAAATCCTCGCTGAGCATGTTGTCTGTGGTGGAAACTCTTCTGTGCACACGAGAGCCGTTGGACATGTTATGAAAGCAGCAGCGCTGGGGTAGTGGATCTGCACAAGCTTTAATGATCCTTCACCGGGCGCACATGCATCTTAATTAACTTCAAAGCTGTACCGGGGGCAGAAAGCACTGTAGTCTGACCCCCGCACCACGTAAGCCTTGATTAAGAAGTGTGTCTCCGGGGCAACCGGGTCGCACCCACTGTATCTCGCCATTACACACTGGGCTAAAATACCCCTACACACACAGAGCCACACGAACGCACATTCAGGACTGTGGCCAAGAGGCAGAGGGCAGCAGGGGCATCTGATCAAGGTTCCAGGTGAGGGTGCGATTGTCCAGCGCTGGGCATCCGTGCAGGTCAGGGATTAATATGTTGAGAAGAGCAGCAGCCTAGTCCTGCCTTCAGAAGCCAGGCCCATTTCTCTCGGCGTAACCTCAGGCCGGAGTCGGCGTGTTGTGGAGGCAACTTCCCAACACGGGAGCGAGAGAGGCAGCGGCGGCCGATCGATAGGCTGTTAGCTTTTTTGTTTGTAGGTTCAAGCTGGTCTCGGCTTTATTACAGCCTGGTTCGACTCATCTGGGAGCTCCAGCTCGCCTGCTGCAGGAGACGAGCTCCCTCCTGTTTGCCAAAAGTGTAATCCCACCATGACCCCGTCTGACCTCGCCTCCAGAGGAGAGCTGCTTAGAAGAGCGCCTGTCTATAAGAAGCACCCCCACCCCTTTGGCTAGCGCCTCCCTCCCTCTCTCTCTCTTGCTCTTCCTCTCTCATGTACTGTCTCTCCAGTCTCTCCAACATCTCTATTCTCCTGCCCTCCTCTCTCTCTCCACCATCTGAGTTTTTTCCCTCTCACTTCACTTCCTCTTTTTTTTTCTTTCCTTTTTTGTCTCTGTTGTGTGTGTGTGTGTGTGTGTGTGTGTGTGTGTGTGTATGTATCCCACCCCATAGTTGGTTCGATCCTTGGATCTCTCTCTGCCATTGTTGGCTCATGGATGTGTGTGTGTGTGAGCGTGTGTGTGTGTGTGTGTGTGTGTGTGTGTGTGTGTGCAGGAGCTGCTCTGAGCTAAGTGAAGACAGATCCTCAGTCTGCAATGGGAAAAAAACGCCACGCACTTCCACCGGCGCCTTTGGACAAGAGGCTGACATTCACAGAGCTGCTCAGAATGAGGACAAAATACTCCCAGTTCTGGGATTGATTAAGTTTGGGGAAAACACCAGACACAAAGTTTGCTTTTCACAGAGACTTCAAGACAGAGACTATGTGCGTGAGCATAGAGAATGCTGCTGCTCTGTTAGGATGACCACGGCACTGCGTGAAACTTGCTGGGTTATTGGCACCATCTATGGCATCACATTTATGCCATTTAGCAGGGACTTTTATCCAAAGCAACTTACAATTCAGTACAATTCAAGCAACTGTAGCAGAAGAGAAATGTGTGGCCTCTTCAAGTAAGACTGCTCGGTCTCAGTCATCACGTTTATCTACCACAATGGCTGTTGAAAGAGCATGTGTCTGACCTGACAGACCCACCCAAGCTGCCACCAATGGTGCGATCTTGCTCAGCAGATTAACACTGAGACTGTACCACACGGTGCTCAGTATGGGGTCTCTCAGTCTCTAGGCACTCAAGGGGTGAGGTGGAAAATCCATCTACAGGTCTCTGGGGACTGGCCTGTTTACACAAGGGTGACTTTAAACATGATGTTTTATCTAGTCAGTTGTACAAAATTATTACCACATTCCGTACTTACTGGTTTTAAAACCTACTTGGAAATAATCTGGGTCTATATTTCTTACCTTGCAATTTACATAATGAAAATTAGATTATGAAAATTGATATTTATTTTCTATAACCAGTGCTATAATGGTTGTGTAAATACACTCCAATAACAATAGGTGGCAGCATTGTGTCAAGTGCGTGTCTCAACCACCCTCATAGTCCAAGAGAAAACACGTCTACTACTTTGCATTACACTGACTGGCAGAAGTGCAAGAGGTTGGGTTAGTGTTGGGTTAGGGGTAGTGTTGGGTTAGGGGTAGTGTTGGGTTAGGGGTAGGGTTAATGTTGGGTTAGGGTTAGTGTTGGGTTAGGGGTAGGGTTAGTGTTGGGTTAGGGGTAGGGTTAGTGTTTGGTTAGGGGGTAGGGTTAGTGTTGGGTTAGGGTTGGGTTAGGGGTAGGGTTAGTGTTGGGTTAGGGGGTAGGGTTAGTGTTGGGTTAGGGTTAGTGTTGGGTTAGGGGTAGGGTTAGTGTTTGGTTAGGGGGTAGGGTTAGTGTTTGGTTAGGGGGTAGGGTTAGTGTTGGGTTAGGGGTAGGGTTAGTGTTGGGTTAGGGTTAGTGTTGGGTTAGGGGTAGGGTTAGTGTTAGTGTTGGGTTAGGGGTAGGGTTAGTGTTGGGTTATGGTTAGTGTTGGGTTAGGGGTAGGGTTAGTGTTGGGTTAGGGTTTAACCCCTTTGGTGCACTGACACACTATCTTTTTTCAGGGTTTAGACTAGGGGAGGAATTGGGTTAGGTTTAGAGGGCCAGAAAAAATTAAGGTTGAGGACCAGGAAGGACGCGATTTAAATTTAGGAACCAGGAGGGAGGCAATTTAGGGTTGGGGTAAGTGTTAGGGTTGGGGTAAGTGTTAGGGTTGGGGTCAGATGTGGGAAGAGTATTCAACAATTTTAATCAAGTAAATGTACTGTTAGTTGAACCTAATTTTACTCAAGTAAAAGTAAAAGTATGCATCCAAAAATTTACTTGAGTAAATGTAAAAAAGTACTTTGATTATAAGCTACTCAAGTAGTGAGTAAATGCAGAGTACTGTCTCACAGTGTTGGGAACGTTACTTAAAAAAAGTAATTAGTTATAGTTACTCACTACTTGTTCAAAAAAGTAACTGAGTTAGTACCTGAATTACTCTATAATAAAAGTAACTCGTTACCAGGGAAAGTTTGTGTTACAGTTAAAAAAAGTTATATGCCAATGAATAAGGATTTTTTTTGAAAAAGCAGTTTTTACAGTCAGTTGAAATGAGTAGATCAGAAAGGTGTTTAACTTTTGATATTTATTGCACATCCACAGCCCAGTGCAGGATAAAATCCTTTAATATCCCAAATCTTTGTAAAAAAAAAAATAAATAAAAATAGTAAACAGTTACACTATATAAAGTGCATTTACATCTATCAAATAAAATAAAATTCTCTCAATATGAGACAACTGTTTGTTCACAACAGAAGTAAACTTAACAATCCAACCTCTATTCTTAATTAAATAATTCAAATACCCAGTCTGGTAGACATTCAGGAACTTCAAGTATTTTCTTAAATAATGTTTATATCGCCACCTTGAAAATGCTCATTTTTCTTCGGCTTGCTCCTGACTCGCCATTTCTGTCTCTTCTCCGTTTGTGTTGTGTGCTTCGGCACGTGTGTAAAAACACTGGCTCTGATTGGCTACCATAACGCTGCCTTAGACAATCGCTTACTGACTTGTTAAGTTAAACAGGTGTTACACCGAGAACTGTGACCTATCGAGATCTGTTACTCCTCACTAGTCTGGGCAGCGGTCCGCTCGCATTACTGTTAGTATATCAATATATAGTAACGCACCGCTTTTAATGACCAGTAACGTCAACGGCGTTGTAACGACAGGAAAAGTAATTAATTATATTATCCTGTTACTAACAAAATGATGCCGTTACCTAACGCCGTTATTTTTAACGGCGTTATTCGCAACACTGCTGTCTCATGTCAGTAAATTACATCATGGAAAACATGATGTAATTTAGAAAACAATGCCTTTTAATGATAATGAAAATAACTTATAAATAAATAAAATGTATAAATATTATTTATTATAAATAATGTGTACTTTGTTTGTTCCTAATTATTAGGCCTGTGTAACTTTCAGTGATGAACCGTACTTACTGGTCATGGTCCTTCACTAGACAGAGCCAAATGAAAACATGACCGTAGTATTAAAACACGTCCATAACACTGTTGTCGTCATCGCGTCTACTATGTGCAACGTACCTACACAACTTCTGCTTCATTTAGCCACCAAATGAGTCCGTTAGAAGTCCAAACATCACAGTTCGTTCACAAATGTCAGCAAATTATTAATAGCTGAACACATATTTATTATAAACATACCTAGTTAGCAATTCGCTGACAATACCCTGCGATTCCATCCTTTCCGCTTGTAAAACCTCACGGTAGCTTTGCTAGCAGCTGCTAACTAGCTAGCACACGAGCTAAAAGCTCACGAGACACCATCCACGCAGAACTGACGCACGAGGACCAGCGAGAATACCTTGAGACCATTGGAGCAAGGTCCCACCATTCTAATTCGAAATATGATTGGTTGATAAAGCTGCCAATCCATAATAAAAGCTCTCTTAATGTAAAAGGCAAGGGTATGCGACAGATAAACAGAAGGTCCTGGGGGAGGTCTCTCTTTTACCTAGAAACATCGGTGTGAAATATTCTGATTGGTTGATTTTTAATTGGTTGAGTTTTTTTCTAGCACAAGCTCGAAAAGTGGATTTGAAAACCGATTTAGAGGAAGAATATAAATTATTGGTGAAGAGTTATTAACATAATTACATGTAATAGATAAAGCATCCTTTTCAAGATCAATGGACCTTCAGAGAAGGCCTTGAAGGCCCTGACGGTTCGCCACTGATAACTTTAACATGTTCCACAAAGGAGACTGTCAGCCAATACGCCAATAATGTAGCTACAACTTGTTGCCAACTGAATCAATTTGTAGCAAACTTTGGTTCAACTTAATTATCATATATTGCTAGAGTTTGAGTTTGAACTGGTTTTTAGTATTACACTGCAGGGTTGCCAACTCACGCATTGAGCGTGAGACACACGCATTTGACCGTCTCCACATGCTCTCACGCCACACTTCCGATATCTCACGCCGAAAAAAAAATCTAGTTTATTTACCTCTGATCCACATCTATGATTCAATGAGTTACTAGTTCCCTGTGGCGCCAACCACTGGCAATTGATCGCGATATAATACTTAATTTGTTTATTATACCCCCCAGGTTCAAATCTCACTCCAAGTGATCTTGAAAAGTTGGCAACCCTGACACTGTGTTACATTTAATAATTACATCATACACAATTATGCTTCCAGTTGTAACAGAGATAGATATAGCATTACACAAAGAAATCAAAATTATACATACGGCAAACTTATCGCTCAAATGTCCACACGTTTTGGCAGACACAACTGACAGCACATTATATAACTGTCCTTTTACACGTTTGTAATGTAAACATTGGCTGTATGAGGTCAGGGATGCTCGGGAGGTTTTTCTGTCACTTTCTTGCTACCGGTGGAGAAAGTTTGCGTATGTGATCACGTGACTGACCGGCTTCATTTGATTGGTCACTCATACTCAGGTGACGAGACGTTGGTCAGTCTTCTCACTGAAAAGACGAATTATTTACTAATTAGAATTAAATACTAATTAGAAACTAAAGTAACGGTAGCTCGCGGCGCAAATCCGATTGTAACGGATTAAAAGTCGCGTTTTTCTCACCACATATTTTCTCAAATAAAAGTCTTTCATATTAAAAGGAGAAATGTCATGTAGTTCTAAGGACTAATATTCAATTTTTTTCTAATAATTAATGTATGGGAAAAGTGATTTTATGTAACCCAGACAAGCAGGGCCATGGCACCAGTCTCCTGCCCACTGCTCCCAGTCTGGGGTCCTCTTCCCCTCCCAGTGCCTCCCAGACGCCGCACACTCGTCTATGTGCAGCAGCACATTCAGTGTTAATGTACGAGTCTCCACTGTGACTCCAAATCAAAACATTATCCAGGGTTATGCGCTAATCACACAGACAGGACAGTCAGGACAGACAGGACAGTCGTACACACATACATGCCAAACACTCCCCTGACCTCCTTCTGCAGTGTTGAGTGCAGTGTGTGTGTGTGTGTGTGTGAGCGAGTGTGTGTGTGTGTGTGTGTACGTGAGTGTGTGTCTGGATGCTGGTACAGTGATCTGCTGAGCATCACCCGTTTGCCAACTGGGCCGTGTCCACACAGCTGGTTCAGTGTGAGCGGTCTGGCCCGCGGGCCCTGGCACCGCACCAACGCCGCTCCAGCACACATGCTGGTCTCGCCCTGCGCCTGCTGTGCCCCAAATCGTCAGCCCTCACACACACCTGTCAAAACCGCAAGAGCCATCGACAGGGCCGAGCTGGCAGGATAGCAGTTCTGCAAGGATCCGAGCACAGTGACGTTACTCAGGGAAGTATCTGAGGACAAGAAAGTTAGGATTATAAAGTACCTGAGGACAGAAGTACTATACACAATCTAAATTGTCCATTGGTCTTTTTATATAGTCCTTATATTACAACATTAAGCCTTTTTGTAGAGCATAAATCTTTTCTAGAACTCATGCCATCCATGACAAGCTGAAGAGATGATTATTATTCCAATAGAGCATGAATCTTGTCTCCAGAGTGTCAACATTTAATTCAAACAGGATGCAAATATACATATACAAGTAAGAGGTATTTTATCTTATCAAAATATAAAAGTATATTTTACATGTAGCTCCGTAAATGAAAAGCACAAGAAACACAGTTTAGACTATTGTATGTACAGGCTGTAGTACAATTAGTGTAGGTCAGACCTGGTCAAACCACGTCTGGCCCTTTGTGCATCCCTGTCCAGCCCGCGAGAGGACAATCATATATTACAACATAAATTAAATAAATATCTATGTTGTGTGTGCAGTGCAACTGTGCCACTTTTATTTTGAAAGTACTACGTTTGTGTCACTTCCGTGCGTGCGTTTAGTAAGAGCACTGTAGTTGAACAGCGACTAGTGATGCTTGTTAGATTACCCCAAGATGTCAGCTCACGTTAAAAAAAGAAAAGTTGACAAGGAATGCCACGTTTTTAACAAGACATGGACTGCCAAGTATTTTTTTACAAAAATAAAAAATAACACTGTGTGCTTAGTACCAGCTATTCAAAATAAATAATTTGGTGCATTTTACAATGGAAGAAAGTAGTTGAATTAAGAGTTGAATTAAGTTCAAGTTATCGTTGGTGTGGCCCCTTGTAAAAATGTATTGCCAATCCCTGTTGTAGGCTGTAGTATGTAGTACACACTCATATCCCTCTGTGCTCTGAAGGTGTACCCCCCCCATCAAGAAAATCTGTAATAATTTTAGAACTTCAGATGCTGGTGAAAAGTCAGTCAGTGTTATGAAAGAATCGCATCTCTCTCTCTCTCTCTCTCTCTCTCACACACACACACATCACTTTAGAGAAAGTTTGGTGATGCAAGCCAGTGAAGGAATTTGGTATTCAGTAACGACTCTGGCTTTGAAGCCAATTAATTAATCAGTCACATTTGTTAATGTATCAGCACAAAGGTCCAGTCAGTTTCCAAAGAAATCACACAACACAGGAGTCAGTGCAGTGTATTTACTTTCTGTTCTGTCTTCCCAGAGAACAAAGGGCTTCTGCCCCCCCTCCCCCTTTGTGCATTTGTGACACACCACCCCCCCCCCCCCCCCCCCCCACCTTCCACGTCCTGCCCTGGCCCATTTTATTTTAATAACAGGTTTTGCACAAAAGTAAAGAACAAACTACTGGACATGAACAATAACAAAATAAGTCAGTCATGTGTCTAACAGGGATTCAGTTTCCATGCACATTGTTTCCTTTCAGCAATCCCAGCGGAGGGCTTCAGCTCCAGAACTATATTACACAGAACCACCACACAGCAAACAACTTTATTCACGAAGTCACCATCTTTTCACTTTAGAATCTTCTTTCACTTTCCACAGTACGAGTTCCATACATGCTTCAGCGTGGTCTCGGGCGTCTCGCCCTGCCGCGGGTCAGAACACAACACTCATCACACCCCTGGAGGAAGGCACACGTGTGCTTATGGGTCCTGCCTAGCAGGATTACAGCATGATGTGACTAATTCTGAATCATTATATAGATTATACAGCGGCCACAGCATACTACATAGATCACACACACTGTAGGCCATTGTGTTATGGTGCCATTTTGGTTTCAAGATGGTCCGAGTGCTGGATTAAGTTATAATTCCAGAGGCAGTTTTTAAAAAGGAAAAGAATCTTCACATACATATGAGCATGACTGTGGAGACACTGCCCAAGCAGTGCTGGTTGTGCACCAACGAGGAGCTAGATGAGCTTAGACTAGATTAGACATGGACTCAACAGATCCAACGCTTCCTCCACCCCCCACGCTCCTGGATCATCAACGCTGTCTCTACCCACCACGCTCCTGGACCATCAACGCTGTCTCTACCCACCACGCTCCTGGACCATCAACGCTGTCTCTACCCACCACGCTCCTGGACCATCAACGCTGTCTCTACCCCCCACGCTCCTGGACCATCAACGCTGTCTCTACCCCCCACGCTCCTGGACCATCAACGCTGTCTCTACCCCCCACGCTCCTGGATCATCAACGCTTCCTCCACCCCCCACGCTCCTGGATCATCAACGCTTCCTCCCCCCACACTCCTGGACCATC
This sequence comes from Brachyhypopomus gauderio, assembly GCF_052324685.1. NCBI lineage: Eukaryota > Metazoa > Chordata > Actinopteri > Gymnotiformes > Hypopomidae > Brachyhypopomus > Brachyhypopomus gauderio. The sequence continues at coordinate 317,558 of NC_135225.1, read as the reverse complement.
AACGCTGTCTCTACCCACCACGCTCCTGGACCATCAACGCTGTCTCTACCCACCACGCTCCTGGACCATCAACGCTGTCTCTACCCACCACGCTCCTGGACCATCAACGCTTCCTCCACCCCCCACTCTCCTGGACCATCAACGCTTCCTCCACCCCCCACTCTCCTGGACCATCAACGCTTCCTCCACCCCCCACTCTCCTGGATCATCAACGCTGTCTCTACCCACCACGCTCCTGGATCATCAACGCTGCCTCTACCCACCACGCTCCTGGACCATCAACGCTTCCTCCACCCCCCACTCTCCTGGACCATCAACGCTGTCTCTACCCACCACGCTCCTGGACCATCAACGCTGTCTCTACCCACCACGCTCCTGGACCATCAACGCTGTCTCTACCCACCACGCTCCTGGATCATCAACGCTGCCTCTACCCACCACGCTCCTGGACCATCAACGCTGTCTCTACCCACCACGCTCCTGGACCATCAACGCTTCCTCCACCCCCCACTCTCCTGGACCATCAACGCTTCCTCCACCCCCCACTCTCCTGGACCATCAACGCTTCCTCCACCCCCCACTCTCCTGGATCATCAACGCTGTCTCTACCCACCACGCTCCTGGATCATCAACGCTGCCTCTACCCACCACGCTCCTGGATCATCAATGCTTCCTCCCACCACGCTCCTGGATCATCAACGCTGCCTCCACCCCCCACTCTCCTGGATCATCAACGCTGCCTCTACCCACCACGCTCCTGGATCATCAATGCTTCCTCCCCCCACGCTCCTGGATCATCAATGCTTCCTCCCCCCACGCTCCTGGATCATCAACGCTGCCTCCACCCCCCACTCTCCTGGATCATCAACGCTTCCTCCACCCACTACGCTCCTGGATCATCAACGCTGCCTCCACCCCCCACGCTCCTGGATCATCAACGCTGCCTCTACCCACCACGCTCCTGGATCATCAACGCTGCCTCTACCCACCACTCTCCTGGATTATCCTCCGCAGGATCTCGGTGGTCAGGCTGCTCAGCTCCCTCTTGTGTGGGGGACCCAGGCGGTGAGGGAACATCACACACGTGTCCACCACCGCACTGTGCAGGAGCTGAAAGGGGAAAATCTCTACGATTTTTGCTTTCTTGGATCACTCCACTGGCAATGGAAAGATTTTCCTATGATTTTGCTCTAAAACCATGTGAGCTGGTTTTCTGGACCCAGATTAACCCCAAACTTGGAGCAAAAAAAAAAAAAAAAAAAAAACCCACTGATGTTTCACCATCTGCACTACAGTGCAGGATAACTGTGCTTGGGACACAATCCCTACTCTATGGGAGCTGCTCCCCTGGGTGTGGGTGTCGAGCACGTCTCATCTCTTCATGAAACACACATGTTTCCATTGCTTAGTTAGTTTGAGCAAAACCACAAGAGCACAAGTCCATGACTCACTTTAAGAGCACAGAGGTCGTTCTCCAAACCATGTCCAACCAGGATGGTGTCCTTGCTGATGAAGCTCAGCAGCACAGCCTGCACTTCCTGTAATGATGGGCTGCTAGCCTTCACTTCATCTTCACTCACTCCAGAGTACCTGGGCAGGTGAAGACATCAACTCACTGCGTTAGCCTCTCATGCCAATTACAACTAAACTACGGGCCACAGTTCACTTTGAACCTACCTGGTGTTGTAGTCAATGACCTCATTGTTAGGCTTAACAAAGGTGTCGTATACGACCTGCAGGCTGCTGTTGACCAGAGTGACCCTCACGACCTCCAGCCCGTGTGTGGTGTAGCACTGATGCACAACAAGCGGCCATGATCAGAGGAGAAGACACGTGCTCTGGAGAGCTCATCTTTCTCCAGGAACAGCCCCAAGAATGGGGTGAAGGAATGAAAGTGGGTAAACAAACAGCCTTCACCATTTCTGTAGCAACAGCGTAAACGCCTGGGCAGCCAGCGCGGGTCTGGGGGAGAGACTGGACAAAACCCTGGAGGCCCAGTGTATCATGAACGTGAAGCTGAAGAGTGAAACAGGTCACACACACACACACACACACACACGTCATCAAGAACAAATGACACTATTCAAAGTTTCTATAAGCTCATAAGAATGTCAGACATGGGAGCGAGTGGCGATATGCTCATTGTACCTTGAACACTTGACACCCCGGAGACCCAACTGCACTCTCACAACAGCTGTAGCGAGTTTCCACTCCTCCAGGCACTGAGAACAAATACAGGCACCACCCAGATCAACACCACCCACACCACCACCACCCAGCCACAGATCGCAAACGCATGAAGGATTTATATAGCGCAGCCAAGCCATCTGCCTTCACCTCTGTTTTCGATGACCTTGCCAGAGTGGTAGTTACATTCCTCTTTGCGAGTGTGTTTCCCCGTTTGGCTCACAGAGAACATCGCACCACAGCGACAGCAGATCCTCCTGCAAGCTGGAGCCAGAGTTGGTTATTCAATCTTTAAACACACCACATGCACTTGCCAAACATCAACCTGAGTGAGGTCTGCTCACTCCTAAACAGGGGTTTAAAAGTGTACTCAACAGCAGAGCCGGAGTGGCTAATCGGGAGATTCGGGAGGATTCCCGATGGGCCGGCTCATGTCAATCTCTAGTTTGGGCCGATTGGGAGGGGAAAATAATTTTGGGCCGGATTTGGGCATGAAACTCCCGGGCTGAAAAAGTGTCCCACTCCGGCCCTGCTCAACAGCACTCCCATTTTATTCAGTTCCAGTCCAACTGAAAAGTTCTTTGCAGCCTCTGAACACCCAAACCAGACAGCCTGATCAGACCTGGTCTCCTGCAGCCAGCGACGGATACAATAAGGCTGATGCCTGTTCTGTAGACACTCAGAAGGTCTCACCATCTCCAGTGCTCTTCTTAGTGTGGCCATACTGGACAGCCACGCCCAGCTCACAGGGATGTTTGCGAGGGTAGTTGTTCTCCCTCAACAGGGACTCGGTCAGGATATGCTCCTTTAGCTGAGTGTATAGTGAGGCTTCACCTGGGAAAGAGGGACAGTGTGGATAAGACGTTTCACCACGACAGAAGCGTTCACATCAAGTCCCACTCGTTATATACAGAACACGTCCAGGTGCATTAATCTATAGTGAGATCGTCCCACGGCACATGACGGAGCCGGAAGGTGCCGTTCTATCTTCTATCTGTGCCTTTCCTTCGATAATGCACCCATGATTCAGAACTCAGGCCTTCAGGAGATGAATGAGATCTTTCTCAGACAGTATGGGATAAAGCTTCCTGGGAAAATCTCCCTGATGTTTAAGACAAATGGATCTGATCTCAGACAGCACCCTTACTCGCTGAATAATTCCAGCAGACCCCTGGGCAAAGTGGCTCCGAGAACCAGATAATTACGATGCGATTTGATTAAGAATCACTCTGCATTAGTGCAAACCATTTCTGATCATTTAGATAATGGAATAATCCACCTTGGCCCTCATTAACACTCGTCAGTTCAGCAACAAAATGGCAAAGAAACATCCATCAAACAAACTAGACTCCAACCAGATTTCAGTCTTACCCCTAGAGTTTGCAGTCTGTACTGCACAGTGCTTATAGGGTGTGCAAATATAATGTAAAATGTAGTGCACATCTTACATCCTGCACGTCACACAAATTAAATAGACATTACAAAAAATGTAAACAATTGATTTTGTATTTAACCAACAGTGAAAGCAAGTAGTTTAGAACTTGTAGTGAGAGTTGTAAGCAGGAGTGTCTGCCACCTTTAGCGTCTCCAAGAAGGCCTCGATGCAGTGGTACGTTTCCTCTAGACACCTGTGTATTTCTCTCACTGGAAACTGTACAGTAGAAACAGGACAAGGGAGCAGTGGTGTTTAAAAATATCAAAGGAGTATGAACCACAAACTGCACGCGTGATGTTTACGTACAGGTGTCAGAAGCAGTGTTTTGGTGTTTAAGTCTCTTGAGTGCATTGACTGCTATACTGAGATATTTTAATTTGTTGACACTCCGATCAAACACGGTCTTCTCTTCTGCCAGTGCCTGAAATAAAGTGGTAAACATGTACAAAACAATAAATGTTATATAGTAGGGGGACTACAGCAGTCGTTTGATGCATTCAGTGAATTTACTTTCAAGATCATTCTTATATAGACCTTCTCAAAGGCGTCTTGGACAGTGGCAGATGTTTTCAGGAACTCCTCCACAAACAAATTCACATATCGCTGCCGCACATCATGAGGGACCTTCACGCCCATCTCTGCACGACCTTTGGCCTTTCGTTTTGCGGACATGGCCTATGGGAGCAGGATCGGCACACACAAGCAGACCCATGCTAATTTTCCATCAACCTTTATTTAACACAAAAGGCCTTCAATGAACTTCCATGTAAAATTGACTGAAAAGACAAATAAATCAATAAAAAAAATAAAACCTCAAAAGCTGCACGCAACAGACTGGACTCACCTTTGCAGGTGTGTAATTTGCTGGCTGCACAGGCAGGGGGCGCTGAATGGGTTGAAGCGGACGCGTTACAGGCACCGTGGCAGGAATTAATGTGATGGGTAAAGCACAATTTCCTTCAGGGACAATCAGATGCAGGTCTGAGCCCAGTCGCAGGGTTGTGCCGACAGGAAGGATGCTCACACAGGCTAAAATCATCATCATTCAGTCACCAACATATTAGAGAATACCCAGAATGCATCACGGTATATTTGATACTGAATGATTAATTGTGCAGTTCTAATTGGGGAGGGAGGAAAGAGGGAACCTGTCTCCACCACTGGTCTAAACACAGTACATTAGCTAGAGAGAGATTAACAAGTCCTACCACTAAGCAGTGTGGTGTTAATGCCTTCCAAGACAGGTTTGGACAACTCTGCTCCGATAAGATTACTCACAGTTTGGTGCAGGGCTTTGGTGAAAGACAGCAGGGGCGATAACTCTCCTGGGCACAGTGGCTGTAATAAATGACTGGCACCCTCTGAACGCTGACGTAAGGGCCACTGCTCTCTTCTGGCACTGTTGCGTTGGGCTGGGTGAAGGCAGTGGATCTGCTCCCTCACGCAGAGGCACAATCACCTGTGCTCTGTTCTTACTGACCTGCTGAGAGATCACAGGGATACAGCTCAACACACACACTGCCGCCACCTCCAACCACAGCTGAACACACACACACTGCCGCCTCCTCAACCACAGCTGAACACACACACACTGCCGCCTCCTCAACCACAGCTGAACACACACACACTGCCGCCTCCTCAACCACAGCTGAACACACACACACTGCCGCCTCCTCAACCACAGCTCAACACACACACACTGCCGCCTCCTCAACCACAGCTCAACACACACACACTGCCGCCTCCTCAACCACAGCTCAACACACACACACTGCCGCCTCCTCAACCACAGCTCAACACACACACACTGCCGCCTCCTCAACCACAGCTCAACACACACACACTGCCGCCTCCTCAACCACAGCTCAACACACACACTGCCGCCTCCAACCACAGCTCAACACACACACTGCCTCCTCAACTACATCCTCAACCAGTTAACATGGTGTATATGCATTTGTCTAAACCCAAATCATGATAGTTAATGTCAGAGTTAAAGAATTTACCTCAAACTTTGCCACATGGGCCACCCTCTTCTTCTGAGCGGGAGGAGGCTGAGCTGGTACATCAGTCTCAGACTGTGAGACCTCCTGCTTGAGAAGAGAAAAAAACAATAAGGATGAATTTCTTGTTTCCTAGTCCTGCCCAACACACTGAACACCCATCCACTTACTGGCACGTCAGCTTGGACTGGACTGTGCTCCACTCCGTTTGATTCCATGAAGATGTTGTAGCATTCTTCCATTGGATCGGTGTCTGAAAGGTCAAAGTCTGAGTAATTGAGCTCATCTGAAGAGCTCGAGTCAACCTGAACTACTTCATTACTTGATGTGTCCATTATAGCAGGTGAAAGGATCCGCGAGTCGCTGACAGCAGCACAGGTGACACGCGAGGCAACAGGTGCAGGCGGTTTCTGCGGGATTCCACCCAGAGTCTGACCTGGAGTCAAAGCCACTGGTGAGGTGACCGAGCTGAGCAACTCTGCCGACTGTGCCGATGGCACACACACAGTGTCCATGCCAGAAACAGACACAGGCACGTTCGGTACAAATGGCTGGGGAAGACCATTTTGTGCATGTAACCAACAGGTTTCGGCAAAGGCTGAACTGCTTGGACCAGGTGCAGCTACCTTGGTCATAGCTGAGAAAGAGGGCATATTGGGGAAGTAATCCTGAAATACCACTGGCTCTTGTTGAGCATGTGTGTGGGTCAAATACTCTGCTTTATGAGCAGAATTTGAGTGGAAATTGTTTTGTTGTGGACAAAGTTCTGTTCTACTAGAGTTCATACTTTGTTCAAAGATTACTGGAGATGTTTTTTCACAACCTGCCAAAATTTGTGAACAATCAGGCGCGCTGTCCAGAAGATCCTCAACGTGTTGAAGGCAAGTGCTGCTCCCACCCTCAGGTCTCAGGTGATCCAGACACATGTTGATATCATCCAAAACACATCCCATGTTTTGCCCTTTCTCTTCATAACCATTAAGACTCATGTCTGCACAGACAGGCTTATACAAGTGGCAAACCTGTGCAGATCTGGCAACATCTGCATTTTCCTGAGGTTCCTGAAAATTCTCCATTATGGTCACTGGCTGCTTTGAGATCCATTTCTTTGCTTCATCACCCTTGATGGCACGTGGGCTGTGTTTTGGACCCTTAAACATTGTGCCATGTCCTGCAGCTGAGGTGTCACCATGGACCTCTGGCTCCTCACTCACAACATGTTTCTCATTTTCCACAAGTCCAATTCCAAGACTGGGTCCATGTTCAAAAAGCGCCGCCGATCTGTTGGTCTTTCCCTCGTTCTCTTGGTGTGGAATATTAATGAGCCGGTTGCTCTCAGGTGAGTCTAGTACATTAGTGATGCTGGTCATGTCTTTATCTGCATGGCCGGCCTTGTCCACGTTCTTCTCCAGAAGGGAAGAGCCAGCATCAGCACAGCCCCTTTCTGAACATCCTCCCGATATCTTTATTATGTTTGCACCCTTCCTTGAAATCCCTTTCCCTCCCCGATCACCCCCACCACCCACCAGCACCGCCTTGGCTTCAACACCTGCTGTTCTTTTCGTCTGAGATCTGTTGCTTCTTCCACCATTTTCAAAAGGTGGAATGTCGATGATTAGTGTCCCCTCATCAGAATCCTCAAAGCTACAAGATGGCACCTGAGCACAGTCACATACGTTGGTCCCAGTCTCTCTGTACCTCTGGTCGTCTTCCACATCTGCTTTATGGGCTGCCTTCATTTTATCTACTGAGCTGCCAGATCTCAAGTCAGCAGAAAAATTTGAACAGGGGTCATATTCCAGATCGGTTTTGGGTCTGGTGCGATCAACCACATACTTGCAAGTAGTAGTCTTTTTAGATTTCATCTGGTTCCTCTTGTGGTCTTTAGAGAGAGCTGGTCTAGACTTAAAACGATCGTCTGAGCCAGTCCCAGAGCTTGCTCCCTGCTCCGACTGGTACCGGGACAATCTCTGTTGTTCCTTCTCCACTTCACTTCTAACTGCTTCAATCTGTTTGTTGATCCTTTCCAGCTCCAGAAGACGAGGGCTGCTCCCTGCCGTGTTCTGGTGGGGCGATGGGTCCAGAATGTGGTCATGACCTAGGGCAAACATTTTAATAGGAGGACTCATCATCTAGCCATTTAAATTTATAGCACTCTGACATCCAATAATATCATTATGCTGTTTTGAGTTACAACAGCCAGCCCTTTACATATTACCAAGTAGACTTCAAAATACAAGTGATTTGAAGGAAGAAAAAAAAACCACCACAAACTCCCAAAAATAATATAAATGCATATATACCATATTTATTTATTTTGTTTTACAGCTCTGTAGTGAGGATGCGCCTAACCCTACCGGTTGTACCAGGATCACCGCAGACAGACAGGCTCCTGTGCTTGTACAGACAGTAAGGTCGCTCACACCGGCCCAGGACGAAAGGGCAGTTTGTTCCAGCGAAGTGTCTGGCGGAAGGAAACATCTGCTCTTTTTAGGAAAAACAAAACAAACTTAGATTTCAGTTGATTAAACACCATACTTATAATTTAACTAAATTTAACCCAACATTTTTTCCTCAAACATTAATCATGACAGGCATAAAAACAACCAAAATCCCAGTCACACGTAACAACCCACCGTCGAGGTGAACATGCAGGAAGATGATTGATCTACATGCGCTGACGGACCATCACACAGGCGCGGACCACAGAACCAAGTCCATTTATACAGCCCTGTTTACAACACGACATAAGCTATAAAACCCAATATGTGCTCGCTGTACAACCCCACGATGAATGTAGCTTCTGCTGGCGGGAATGACCCACACCCAGATTGTAGTTAATCTGACTGCGATCAGGTGCAGCCAATATCTCCCCAATATCAATATCACTAGAGAAGATCGTGAGTCAAACTCAACCAACTGCTTCTGAAATTATTTTTTTAATGGATCAGCCAAACCGGTTTTGTCTGACTATATTTTGTCATCTATAATGTGTATTTTAGAGCCATCTACACGTCTAGCAGTATAATCGCGTAACAAGACACCATGTAGCCCATAACATTCGTGTGTAAAGACCCCAAACCGCTCGATCTCGTTCTGAGTGAGATCGGTAAGACCACCTGGTTCCTAGATATTTGATCCTAAAACACGATTTTAAGATGATCCCATGGAGCTTAAATTCATGAACCCATAATGGTACAGCGTAACTCGTAACTCTCAGTTAAATAAATACCACATGTCTCTCATATATATATATATAGGGTTGGGAACTGGGTCAAAATGGGTAAGCAAACTATGATGACTTTCAACTTGATAGTTTAGTTCGGCTGTATTCCTAACCAAATTGCACAGTAGGGGCGAGAACGAGTTTTCAAACCTGTGAATTACAAAATCGTACGTGTTTACATGGATGCAGCCACAAAGTCGCCAGGTTTGCTTCATGGAAAATTCATTTTTAGGAACGTAAAGTGTTACCGGAGCGGAGCTCGGAGCGGTCGTTTTCTGCATGGTCCTAGCGCTAGATTCGTCGCTATTTAAATATTTCTTTTTAACCGTTAAAACTGCAGAGGGCCAAAACCGGCTTTTGAAAAAGTCCTCCCCAAATTACGTCCGTGAGGTTAAATGTACTAAATGTTGGCTTACATTTCAAATATCATGTTTAGCTGAATAAACATGTTATCAACCCCCTTTTATGTACAGTATGTAGGCTTACAAATTCATGTTTAACTGAATAAACCGTTGAACACGAGTAGCCTACATTTTTTTGTGCATGTTTTTTTCAAGTATCAAAGTAAAACAGCTTTCTCAAGCAGTCATTGATGTATTTTGGAAACAGGAGATGAGCCCCTGGTCTAATGCACCCTCTGTATTAAGAAACCCTATCTCAAAAACTTACTTTTAGTCATTACTTGGGTAGCACACATATGAGCCATTTTAATATAGATTAATCTAGATGAATTTCAAGATTTCAGTGAGATTAATCTAGATTTAAAAAAATAATCTATGCCCACCCCTAATACACACACACATATATATATATATATATATATATATATATATATATATATATATATATATATATATATATATATATATATATATATATATTAGTGCTGTCAATTCCAGGTGCCGCGATTAAACGTCCTCACCAGGATTTTGCCCAGGCTTCCTGGATTGTGTTGATTCCACTAATTTTACCTGGATTGCTAATTAGAAAATCTAGCAAGGTTGAGCAAAATCCTGGTGAGGACTTTTAATCGCGGCACCTGGAATTGACAGCACTAATATATATATATATAGCCAAGCATATATATATATATATATATATATATATATATATATAAATTATGCTATACTGCAGTTTCTACAGAGTTTGCCAAATCAAAATACTCCCTGTATCATATTTTTACATTACCAATTTACTTCATTTGATTAATACGACCGGAAACACCACAATTTCGCATTTTAAAACCACGGTCATGAACCAGCGGGTTGTGCTGAGTTCTAGCAGTGAGTCAGATAAGTAAAATGTGCTGTGTAGAATTAAACCACCGACAGACTTCTGACTGTTCATAACACACACGTGTGTCACACCAAGCCGGTATACATCTGCACCTCAGTCTGATTAGGCACTTGTTGTATGATAAAATCTGTTTGGATTCACAGATCAAATATATAAATCATACTAATTAGAATTGTGATTAGGATGATGACAGCAGACATCAACTGATCTGGTCCAGGATTTAAATAGTCTGTTCAGAGTATTCACTTGAGTTTCTGACAGGTGAAATGTAAGAAATATGTAAGCCATAAGTAAACGCAGAGCAATTTAACAGAAATTCTATAGAGCAGTACAGAAATTCTAAAGAACTGTCCCAGTTAAGTCCCGCCAACACACTCCATGTAACATTCATTATGTAACCTTTCATTTAACTTTCTTGACTAAGCAGACATTTCAAGAAGCTCAAACCAGAAAACAATACTAAAGACCCAGTTGTAACATGCCCTAAAAACATCAGACACACAGCGCATATGTTGGTTCTTGTTGCCTGAAGCAACTTTCTCTACCCGATGGCAGAGGCATGGTCCCTGGAGTCCCTAGCTTCTCATCAGCTGGGATCGAATTCTCCACTTGATCAAAGCCAGGTTCTCTCACCGTTCCTCTGCCACCACACAGAGGCGTGAACGAGAGGGCTGAGACCAGCGGTGTGCCTCTTCACCGTCCTCATGACATCATTCGTACACGTAGGAGATGTCGGCAGCAGGAGACACAGCTCTGTGTCTAGTTTTCTGCTGTAGAAACAATATTCACTGCTTGGCTTTTTTTTTTTTTACTTCTATTAAAAACCGTGTGCAGACCTGCGAGGCCTTCGTGGGCCATCTGTGACGGGTCTGACGTCTCGGCAGGCAGGAAGCAGCTGTTTTCTCTTAAACTGCCAACATGAGAGATTAGAAGGAGGAGCATTCAGACTTTTGTAAACTGAGGAGGTCCAGCGGCCATCTTAAGATTCTTCACGACTGTCATGAACAGCAGACATATGGGGCTGGCGGGCACACAGGCAGCGTGAGGGGCTGTGCGTCTGGGGCTCTGAAGAGGTCCGTTTTCACATCAAAGTGCTGGATGCTGGACTGGTGGAAATGTCCATTCTCTGTTGGACAGGGTAACCTGGGAGACCTCGGTTCAATCCAAGCCTGATTATGTGATAGGGAGCAGATGGAATTCATTAAGTGAGCACTGGCACTTTTCCCTTATGCCAGTGAGTCATTCAGTGGAATTTCATCTCTCTCTGATACCATCATCCAAGCCGTAGCTAGGAATAATTATTCACTCAAATCCATTACTAGAGGTCAATCGCGTTCCCCTCCTTTTGGTGCTGAACTCCAATTATCCCCCCCACCCTCCCCTTCCGAATCAGCACACACACACACAGCCCAGAGGTAAGCAGTGGAATTACAGAAAATTGATAAACACACACACACACACACACACACACACACACACACACACACACACACACACACACACAATTAGCACAATTTGGTGTCTAATAAGTCTTAATCATGCTGGCCACCTACAGACATGTCACTCTGCACAGTGAAATGTAACATTGTAACATAATCTAAAGTTGATCCTCCCATTGCTGAAATGTTCAGCACCATAAAAGCAATGTGTGTGCTTCACAGCTGTGGCCAAAGGGTGCTGTGTTGGGCTGTGTTGGGTCTCAGCAGCTCCGTTCACATTCCAGCACCATTAGGGTTGGGGTTAGGGCTACACAGCACCCGTAACACCAACACTAACCCAACTCCAACACCATTAGGGTGACACTCATAGGATCATTTGCAGCAGCCTTGAAAACAGAGACTCCCTGGAGAAAATGTTCAGCATACTCATCAGAGAGAGAAAAAAAGACTGAGAGAGAGGCAGAAAGGCAGTCAGCCGAGCAGTGTGTGTGTGTGTGTGTGTGTGTGTGTGTGTGTGTGTGCTAGGGAGGAGTATAGCAGACAGCAGGGGCTTCAGAGAGAATAACCAGTACACACACTGTACACAGAAAGCTGTTGCATGCTGGGACGTCTTGGGTGACGTTTACCTCAACATGTTCACTTGAAGGCGGCCAAACCCAATTCAGAACTTGTGAGTTTCATTTTCCATCTAACATCTGTTCACATACAGTGGGATGTGACAGTAGATGTGTTTAGTTTTGACCCTGTGTGGACCCTTGACCCTGTGTGGACCCTTGACCCTGTGTGGACCTTGACCATGATGTAGCTGTAATGTAACCGTGACGTCGCCGTTCAGATGTGCACGTTGGGACATCGTTGGGACGGGACAGCAGCACTCTGGAAGAGATTCAATCAATTTGAAAAACCTTCAACCGTCAGACTTTGCCTGGTTTCTTCTTTCCACTGAAGACCAGTCCACATCCTGAACACAGGCAGTACAAGAGGCAGTGTTTAGACTTTATAGCTTAACACGATATGGCAGATTATGGAAGATTTGTTCAACGAGAGCTTTTACATTTTATGGACAGGCACTTAGAGATCTGAAGGCTGTCGGCTGTTGGATAGAGGAAGAACTACTGTATGTGATTGATGGTGAGGGTGGTCCTTAAGCCTTAAGAGGTGATCAGTATTCACAGTGCATTCTGGATGGAGTCATAAGACAGAGGGCACAGACAGAGGAAGAGGACACACGTCCACACAAACAAACACACTCAGCACACTCAGGCACCAAATGAGCTTCAGAAGCGTCAGAATCTTCTATATGCGCTTCTCTCCTCAAAGAACAAAAAGGCTACACCAGTGTAAATATATTATGACCACATTTTCAATGGAACATTTTCCTAGCTAACACTTCACTATACTAGAGGAAGAGAGAGAGAGAGAGAGAGAGAGAGAGAGAGAGAGAGAGAGAGAGAGAGAGAGAGAGAGAGAGAGAGAAGGCATGTCTCATGTCTGTGTGCCTCAGCAGGACAGACTCCGATCACACAGAAGTGCAGATTGAGACACACAGCCATGGCATGTAGTCGGTCTTATTTACATAATGGACAATTCTCTCTAAGCTTATGGCGCCATCTAGTGTTTGTCTGTAGGCATCCCACCTAAAAGAGTGAACCCCTGATAATGTACAATAACTGCATGTTGTGGAAATACATATGCAGACGTATATTCAAATGAGCAGATCTGCATATTTAGTGTTATGTAAATGAGTTGACACTATTTGTGTTGAATAAATTTACCTGCAATTTACCTGTATTTGTAGTTTTAATCTCAAAAGTGTAAAATTAAATTACAGGAGTGTTAAATATCAGGCACTATAAACAAGTATAAAGACACGAATATAATGGTCATCATTGCCACATTGTATTCACCACCTGGGAGGTTTGTCTACCAGACCAATCACATGTGTGGAAGGGAACAGCAGTGATGTGTGTGTACCTGCGTGTGTGGTAGACGGTAGCAGCAGTGATGTGTGTGTACCTGCGTGTGTGGTAGACGGTAGCAGCAGTGATGTGTGTGTACGGTAGCAGCAGTGATGTGTGTGTACCTGCGTGTGTGGTAGACGGTAGCAGCAGTGATGTGTGTGTACCTGCGTGTGTGGTAGACGGTAGCAGCAGTGATGTGTGTGTACCTGCGTGTGTGGTAGACGGTAGCAGCAGTGATGTGTGTGTACCTGCGTGTGTGGTAGACGGTAGCAGCAGTGATGTGTGTATACCTGCGTGTGTGGTAGACGGTAGCAGCAGTGATGTGTGTGTACCTGCGTGTGTGGTAGACGGTAGCAGCAGTGATGTGTGTGTACGGTAGCAGCAGTGATGTGTGTGTACCTGCGTGTGTGGTAGACGGTAGCAGCAGTGATATGTGTGTACCTGCGTGTGTGGTAGACGGTAGCAGCAGTGATGTGTGTGTACCTGCGTGTGTAGTAGAAAACACATCACAAACTTCTTAAAATCTTTTTTTCTTGTTTTCAGCCAGCATCATCCAGGAAAATAATATGTAGTGTAGTGAAGCGTTTCAGACTAGAAATAAGCTGTCAGCATGAATTACAATCAGTGCAGCATTTCAGTGACATGTTGAGTTGGTCTGAATATGTAGGAGTCAATGAAACCCAACATATGAAACCCAACATTTATTAAATAAAAAATATATACTAAATATTTATTAGAGTGGGTGAACAGTAAAGTGGTACATTAACATCCACAGGAGGGAGGGGCCGGATTCTGACCAACATCTCTTGATAAAGCAACATGGTTTGTATTGTGCAAACCCCCCCCCCCAAATAGCAGCACTGTCAATAATCAGGAATATGGGGGAGAGTGTGGGGGGAGATTTCAATTGTGATGACAATCCAACTGCTCATCACGACGGTGGGGACCTTCACGACGGTGGGGACCTTCACGACGGTGGGGACCTTCACGACGGTGGGGACCTGTACACTGTGAGCAGGAGATCTGCAGCCAGACCAGGTGAGATGTTCCCCTGGGCAACACTGTGCTCCACGTGGGCCAGGCCTGCCTTCACAGCTGGGTGCTGACGGAAGTGTGTGAGGGCGTGTTCCTGGATGAGGGTCCATAACCACACCTTCTGCTGCTCCTGCCGCTGTGTCTGTAACTCACCACTGGCTAGTGCCCCGTCACGGAACCGCAGCATCGTGTCCCACAGCTCCTGAACACCCTCCCCGGTGTGAGAGGAGACACGCAGCACCTGAACACACCCGGGGGAGTGAAACGTGAGTAGGTGAGAGTTGGTGAGCAGGAGTGTTGGGTGGATATATGTTGGGAACAAGAAGAGCAACAGATCCTTGACTGAACTGGAGTGAAGACACAGCAGTGAAGGGTGTTAAAACTACATATTACATTTACGGCATTTGGCAGACACCCTTATCCAGAGCGACTTACATTTTATCTCATTTTTATACAAGTGAGCAATTGAGGGTTAAGAGCCTTGCTCAGGGGCACCACAGTCATGGCCTCAGGTCTGGGAATCGAACCCACGACCCTCCGGTCACAAGACCAGTTCCCTAACCACCAGGCCATGACTGTTGTATTGTAATAATGTATTATAACTACATATTACACATCATATATGTATTATAACTACATATTACACATCACAGGATGTGTGTGAAAACACAACTTGACTTCATGATTTAGTTTTTTTCATACAAATACAACCTACTGAAAGACATTAACACCAACATCAGCACCATCCTTATCAACACCAACATTAACACTAACATCTTCAACACCATCACCAAAAGAAATGTGCACACACACACACACCACACACACACACACACACACGTTTCCTTCTGTTTCAGTGGCTGATAGGCGGGAAGGTCTTCAGGGAGGCTGAGAGAGGGGAAGAGAAAAATCAATATGGCAGAGGCCTCACTCAGTCAAAGGGATCTGCGCTGTGGCAGGAGACCAGGAAGAAGATCCTCCATCCGCGTGGGTGTCCAATCAGGAAAGAGCACCAGGCCACAGTGGACCACACAAAGAGCACCAGGCCACAGTGGACCACACAAAGAGCACCAGGCCACAGTGGACCACACAAAGGGGCAGTCATCCTGGCACACAGCCCTGGGTGGGGGGTGGAAGTGGGGGTTGGGTGTGGGGAGTGGGGGTGGCATTGCAATGGGCTGCATGCCAGTGTCCAGAAGGAGCAGAGCATTCTGGGAAAGTAGACATTATAGAGACATATGAGGCCAGCCCTATCTTCTAGCATGCATTTTTCCCAGGTGGACGGTGGGAAAGAAAGCATGTGTCTCCTAAAGGTGAGATGTGATTTATATTCGAGTCAGATGGAAAGAAATATCACTCTTTTGAAAACTATTCTGGCATGAAAATAAATTTGAAATACCAGATGTGTGGATCAGGGTCGGCATTCATAGGGTAAATTAAAGAACATGGTTGTGTTTATAAAGACACACCAACATAAATACAGCAAAGGGCGTGTTTACTGTTTTCTAGGTGAGGATCATTTTCTAGCAGTAGCTGACATCTACACACAGCACCAAGATGGAAGCAATGGAATCTGAGCGAAGACACAGCAGTGCCCCCTACTGACAGGAGGACTATTATTAAAACATCAGGAACCCTTTCAGTATTCATGACTACGATAAGATTCCATTATATATAAAATGATTAAGGAGCTTTCAACTTAGCATAAGACACAAACAACATATTACATAGACTGTATTAATAACTTCAGGTCTCTGGAAAACAAATTTAGTAATTACACTTAATTGGATCATTAAGGATGATCTTATGAGTCTCTCGCCGGCGTACCTCAGGAGTGGGAGAACCAGGTACCTCAGGAGTGGGAGAACCAGGTACTTCAGGAGTGGGAGAACCACGTACCTCAGGAGTGGGAGAACCACGTACCTCAGGAGTGGGAGAACCACGTCACGTACCTTAGGGCTCCAGGTTTTGGATTTCTTGCGTAGCAGCTTCAGAGCGCTTGTGTACTCAGACTGGATTCTTCGTGCTGGAATGACCAAATCACCGTCTGATTTGGTCACCACCACCAGGTCCGCCTTCTCGATGATGCCCCTTTTGATTCCCTTTATTTAAAAATGAAAGAAAAGGGAATTTCTTTTTCAGCAAGCTTATTTCTTTTAATATATTAAATTAATATATGTCAAACATGTAAAGCTTTACTGAAATGCTGTCATTTTAATATGCTACATTAATACTTGAAATATGGCTGTATTAACTGTAGAAGTTGAGCTCACAAGTACAGGAGACATACAGGCTCATCACTTCAGTAGGTAAAAAAGTCACTTTCTTGGCATTTAATTCAGCTGTATTCACGTCATCTCATGAGGGAGAGACAGCACTAAGACCCTGGACTCCTTTACCATTAACACTTCTGTTAAATATTGGACCCTCATAGCAATGTGAGAGTGGTGTCTCCACTTTGGAACAGGTCAAATAAACAGTGGATCATTGGTCATCATTCACCAGCTGTGATCATTCACTAGGTGTATCTAACTGTGATCATTCACTAGGTGTATCTATCTGATCATTCATTAGGTGTATCTAGGTATGATCATCTTTAGAGTCTGTGTATTTTCTTCTTGTGTATGAATTAGTGCAGATTTACACTCATATTTCTTTCTACTGCCTAATTAATTTAGTTGTCAATGTGTTTATACTGCATACATAAAATCCACTTTAAAGGGGCCACAAAACAGCTTAATCTTGCTTGGACCTTGGACCACAGTTATTGAAACCACACACCCTTTACATGGATGGATGTTTACCTGCAGTTCATCGCCCCCTGCTGGTGGAATTAGCAACACAAAAAGATCTACCATATCAGCCACAGCAAACTCAGACTGTCCAACACCTGGAAACATTCAGTTCCACATCAACACAGACTCAAACAAACATTTACAGAGATCAACTGCATACATGCAGGTAAAATCCCAAATACAGGTTTTAAAGGAAGAGGTTGGGGATACAATGGATTGGCTCACTGAAGGAATACTTACCCACAGTCTCCACCAGGACAACATTATAGCCCGCCCCCTCACACAGGACGATGGCTTCGTTGGTGGTCCTGGTCACCCCCCCGAGCACACCTGAGCTGGGAGACGGGCGTATGAAGGCCCTCATGTCTCGGGACAGCTCAGGCATGCGTGTCTTATCTCCCAGCACAGAGCCTGGCGAGACACCATCACTGTTTAAGATTTAAAACACTGACAGAACCGTTTATGAAAAAATAACAACAGGTACTTAAAAATGCCCTCGATATTTTTAGTTATCAATAAACATTAATCTGATTAAATGTTTAAACATGTGAAATCAGTACAGTAATTTATTACAAAACTACTTAAAAAAAATAATACTATGAAATGAATGCCATTATAAAGAATTAAATCATCATGGCATTTTGGTTCTTATTTTAACCATATTTATCCAGAAAGAAACGACTCTCAGTCATATGAAACATTATTGTGAATGCTGTTCAATCTCCCAGTAGGACGACTCCAGTGTACCAGGTGACAGAAACACCTCAGCAGGCCATGAGCTGCTCACCCCCCCTGGTGCAAGAGGACGGGTCCACGGCCAGGACAGACACCCGGTGCCCCGTCCCCGTCAGCATTTTACCCAGCACCTCGATGAAGGACGACTTCCCTGCACCTGGAGGACCGGTGAGACCTGTAGTCACACACACACACACACACACACACACACACAAATTACCATCAACACACATGTGTAACATTGCAGATGAGCTCATGAGGACATTTATCTACCAGCAAGACTGTAAGACTACAGGTATCTATGGAGACATTTATATCACATTCAAGACAATCTCTGAGATTTTCATCCAAGCCTTGACACTCTCACCACAGCAGCACCTGGACCAAGTGGTCAGGTGACCAGGTGGTCAGTGTTTAGATAATAAAGGTTCACTGCAGCTGTTACACTTGGGCGTTGTGGGGACCCTTCAGCACTGAGATGGACATTTAGGTCTTTGCACAATTCTCCAACCAACAGCACCAACTCACCCACTCTGAAGGCCATCGGCTTGCCCCCGTTGAGTGTCTCCTGCTCCTGCCGGAAGGCCAGCACTCTCTGCAGCAGCACCTGGGCGAGCTGCTTCTTGCGAGGGTGCTGCGTCTCCACCAGAGTGATGGACTCGGCGAGACACGCCCTGCGTCCCCCGGTGAGTCCATCATACAGCCTGTCCAGAACTCTCCTCTCCTTGTCCGTCAGATCCACCTCGCGGCGCGCTAGGACCTTCTCCACGGAGACGCTCCTGCTCTGAGACACCGTGCACGTCCAACCGTGACACGGTGCGGAGCGCGACGTTCGGATGGAACGCCTTATGACGGCTGCCACTGTGCGCGAGGACGACAAGGCGGGCACGCGCTGAAGGAACGGGAGGACGGCGGCTGGACCCATTTCCGCCCGACAGGACACAGGACAGCACCAGTGGCGAAAACAGCCGTCCAAAACTCAACCGTCTCTAGGACAGATCACAGCAGTCGTCCAATTCACGCACTAAATCACGAGATAACGAGACTTTTATTACCGATTTGTCCTTCCGTTTACACCCGCACACGGACGGCGATCCTGGCTTTAACCTCTTGGGGCGGTTCGGCGACTTCACGTGCTGTAACCCCAGCAGTAACCACTTTACCAGACCTCCACACACTAATAACGCACCATACAGTATTCAGCTTTAATACCGGCGTTTTTAGTTTAGTGAATTTTGTACACCATTTACTGCTGTACGGGACTATGACCTCCAAAGTGTGTTTTCTTCCGAGTCGCGACCGTCATGACATTTATCAAAATAAAAGTCTTTTGCTAAAATGAAAGTCTTTGTTTGTAATGATTGTATCGATCGTCATTTACAACAATTCATTATCTACAACATAAAGCATATATAGACTTGTACACCAAGTACAACCACAAAACAGAGATCGGAGCATTACTGAAGTCAATATCAGGTAGCCTTAGGACAGTGGCAAAGATGACCAAACTGTACATGGATGTGAACAGCAAGGCTTTTGATCTTTGAAACCTTAGTCCCGAGGTGCTCATGTCTGGTTCAAGTTCTACCATTTGACAGACTTTATCTCCAAGTCTAATCACACCCAATAAAGTAAATACACCTACACCTACCGTACATCCATGTTTTCCGTACACCTACAGTAATCTTTATCTGTATAGCACCTTTCATACATATATGCAACTCAAAGTGCTTTACAGAATAATTAAAATAAAAACTAATAATAAATGGGCATAATTATTAAAATAATACAAAACAGCACAACTACTAAAATAGTTCAAACAAAATGTAATTGAGTAAAATGTGATAAATTATTATAATAAGCATCAAAGTTCCTTAACTAAATGCAGATCTAAACAGGAAGGTTTTGAGGCTCTTCTTGAAGCTGTGCAGGGATGAAACATCTACCGTACACCTCTGTCTACCATAGTTCTGCGTGTGAGGTTCTAGTCAGATTTGCTTATATTGTGGGATATCTTCTAAGCATGGGCCCCCATTGACTCTTGGCTCTAGGTGACCGGATTCATACAAACCTCTCAAATGTCACTTTCAAGAAGTATCCCGTTTTAAACTATTTTTAGAGCCAGAATTGCAAAAACCAAACAATTCAAATGTAGCATGTTATTCTATGTTCTTCCTAGATAGTTTTGCCATGTAGTGCACAATTTATAGCAGTTGAACGTTTAAACTTTGTTGAGTCAAGTTGAATGTGGATTAACATATTCATTACCATAGAGGACAGGAAGTCAGGGATATTGAAACAATTTTATTGAGTCTTCCAGGTGAAACTTGATTTTCATGAGTAAACGTGCTGTCAGAAAGACAAACTGAGATGAAAAATCAGAGATGACAGAACAATAATCTCCATTAAAAATACAAAAATGCATCATTTTAAACAGTGGACGGGATTTCTGTCTATGAATAAAAATAGAAAGTAAGTTAATCAAAAAACTACTTTTTACAAAACACCAATAGTGCCATTTAGAACTTAGTCACTGAAGAAAATCAGTTACTTTATAAATGCTGAATATACTTAGACAAGACAGATTTTCTTCTCTATGTTTTATAATTCATAAAACATTCTCCCAAATGAACGGTTATGGTTAGCCACATGGATTAGCGCTCAACTGGTAGATCCAATGTTTAAAGTGATAAATCACTCTAGCATCAATGGGTAAAGTGTCCCTTATGCACAGGTCTGACACCAGGTTCTCATGCCCATGTTTACAGCAGTATTCCCCCCCCCCCCCCCCCCCACTCCACTCTCAATGACTGTGCTAACCCGGGTAACCTAGCGCTAGGTAACCCTAACCCTAACCCGGGTAACCTAGCGCTAGGTAACCCTAACCCTAACCCGGGTAACCTAGCTCATGAGCAAACAGCCTGTTAAAGGAAAACTTCACTCCAATGATGCCAACATGGCTGACAATGAAGGAAAAGTGGTGGGACCAGGCAGCATAACGTAAATGATCCTCAAGTGTGATTCATTAATGATGAGAAACATCAGTATTATGTGAGGAGCAGTAGGCTAAACCAGAGGCCGCCTGGACTTTAAGTAAACAGTACTGCACCTGTGTCATCAGTCTGGGATGGTCAAACTACACTGGCATCAAAAATGTAAATGAAACAAACAGACAAAAAATATCAACAGCATTTCCTCTAATGCACATCTACCTGTACATCTGCCTTTCTGATCCGCTGAATGCAATACTAGAGCAACATGGGCACTTCACTACCACATCAGACTGATTTTTACAAGGTACGTGATTATTCCATTATGCCCCCCCACCCCCATTTGCTACATCTTGTTAAAAAAAATTGTAGAATAATAAAGATCATAAAAATGTTTGTGAGACACTATTACTGAACCTCATTACCTCTTTATAGCAAATTCATCTTAGGCATATTTCTACATTTATTCCCCTTTTCTCTAAGCAGGTTGAGTCACCGATCTCCAGACCTGTGTTGTGAACATTTACAATAATCCCTGCCCCCCAATGTTCCTGCCCCCGCCCCCCGTGTGTCCCTGCCCCCGCCCCCCGTGTGTCCCTGCCCCCGCCCCCCGTGTGTCCCTGCCCCCGCCCCCCATGTGTCCCTGCCCCCGCCCCCCATGTGTCCCTGCCCCCCATGTGTCCCTGCCCCTCGCCCATGGAACACTGACATTCTGGAAAACAGGACTGAAAGAGACACTTGGCACAAGTATGATGCCTCATTCATGAATATGATTGGTCACACAGGTTATCAAGTATCTTCCAGATGTCCGAGCACGCGCCCTCTGCCAGTCTAGTTGACCCCATTCACACTGCCTTCAAGTACAGTACAAACCCCGCCCTCCCCGGCCCACCCAGCCAATCATTCAACTCCATTAGCCAGAGGTCTAGGACACTGAGGAAATAGGGATGTGAGGGGAGCCCATCTGTGTGAGGACTTTGTCCAGCCACTGCAGAGGCCCATGCAGGTGAATCTCTATCCAGCAGGGGGTGCTAGTCACATCCTGGCGATGGTATTCTGCACCCCATCCCTGGAAAACAAAGAAAACATTCAAACCAGCACATACCATATTTAAGTGAACGTCTTTCAGTCAATTAAAATTCTGCATTTTGGCAACACTTCATAATCTGGCCACATATATGAAGTAACGCGATCTTTGTAGAATAGCAGTCCAAGAATCCTGCTGCATGTCACTGGTTAGTCATTCCTTCGTCTCAATTTAATTAATTACAGAATAATTAATTACCAAAATTTCCACAGAATTTCCACTCATGTAAAAGGTCTGAGGTCAAAGTTCAGCATGGATGCTCACTGCAGTCTGGATTATTCAGACAGACTTTTCCTAGTGCTGTAGGTGAACGATCGCCAGCCATGTTGTTGCTACCTTGACGAAGCTCATTCTTATGGTGCACATCTTGGTGAGCTCGTAGACGGCCTCGAAGCCGTGGTTGACGGACTGGGCCAGCAGCTCGGCGAACTCCTGGTTGTTGAAGATCTTGAGGCTGCAGCCACTGGGGATCTTGCAGACGGTGGTGGGGTGGAAGCCATGGTGGTAGTTACAGTTACGACTCTGAACGAAGATGCTGCTGTCACTGAGACACTCAGCATACACCTCGCCTCCCACGTAGTACAGGTGCACACCTGTCAGGGAGCCATGGTTACCATGGAGGCATAGCCAAACATCCACACATTTATATTTATGGCATTTAGCAGACTCACACATGACCCTGGAGCACTAAACCCATGACCCTGACGTTACAGGAGCCATGACCCTGACCCTAGTGTTACAGGCGCCATGACACGCTGCCTGTACCACCACGTCTCTGTGCTCCAGAACACACTAGTGTTGTCAGTAGACACTCTATAACTGGTGAATAGATTCAATGGGATGTTAGACTCTCATTCTCATTTTCACTTCTCCAAGCTCTACAGTTCTCAGAGCATTATTACCATGACACAGAAACCTGAGTGGTAGTACTCTACTATGCTAACGCCATACTAACATTTTAGTACTCTGGAATACTGTTTCCAGTGCAATACATATTAAAAACTGAAATCTCTGCTCTACATGGATCCTAATGATGACACTCTGTCCTGCTGAACGTGAAGTGCAGGTGTAGGGCTTCCCGTGCGTGACCTCTGACCTTTGCCGATGTGTCGTCGGGTGTTCTCGATGGTGGAGTTGCGGTTGACGTTGGAGAGCAGGCCGAGGCAGAAACGAGTGCGGTTGTTGGACGGGTCGGTGAAGCCGTCCACCAGTACGCTGGAGGACGAGGCCTGGAAGGCCTCTCCCACACGGTTATTCAGCTCGTAATACACGATGGAGCACCAGTGCTTGGGCTCTTCGTAGGCCACTGACTGTACGTCTGGGGGACGAGCAGCACATCAGAAATATGTGCATGAGTGATTTAAGAGAAACCCAGTTACAGTTTTCAGTAACCAGCACAAGTCATTCACACATTCTGAAAAACTCATCCTGAATCTCCAACAGCTCAAAGTTCAGAGGACTCTGGCCTCCCTCACACGCCCCCCTCCACCCACCACATGCCCCGCCCCCTCTCCACCCACCACATGCCCTGCCCCTTCTCCGCACCCTCTTTTTCTCCCTTTCTGGCACACAGTGGATTAACAGGAAGTGTGCTCCAAGGACACAGGAAGTGCAGCTGCTCCTACAGACATCACAACCCAACTGATCCCAAATGGAGAGAAAAATCACTTCAGGAATGAAGAGTAGAAAAAGAAAAAGTCAAAACACTGCATGTTCAAACGTGTGTGGAAGTTACATGTCTTGAAAATATCACTTTTCCTGACATCAAAAGTTAGACCCCTAGAAACCAAGCTCCACGTCCACCAACAAAACCAATATGACCCCTTGAAACCTCACCAGTCAATCTAATCATTTAAGTCATTAAAAATAATGAATAACAGAACCTCACACCACATACTGTACAATCTCCACATCTTCCGCTGTGGCACGGCCAGCCGACAGTCTGAAGTAGATGTGTGTACTTCAGTAAAGGATAAAGACTGTGTGTGTGTGTGTGTGTGTGTGTGTGTGTGTACCAGGTCGGTTGTTGATGTCCAGGGGCAGACTGGGGCCCAGTAAGTTGGTGTCCATTGGTTGTGGACACTCTGGCATCGTCTCCTCGGGGGGCAGATATGCAGGAGGCGGAGTTTCTGCAGGGCAACACACGACAGCACTTACATATGCACACGGTTCACCCAGTGACACCAGCACCCACCACCACGCAGCCTCCACGCTGCAGACAGTATTCACACACACACAGACAGGATTTGGTCACGTACGAGTGACGCTGGGAACTAATGTTCTGATCACCACAGCGCATTTCATAATGAAGTGACTGGCACCAGCCGTGCAGCGTCTCACCCGGCATGTGGAAGGGGCTGCCCGGGTCCGAGCTGGCAGGCGAGTGGGGGAACACGGCTGCGTTCCCCGGGCCGTTGCTCCCCGGGCCGTTGCTCCCCGGGCCGTTGCTAGGTGACCCGGGGTAGCTGTTGGTAGGCGAGCTGGGGCCAAACGTCAGTGTGCCGGCCGGTTGCTGAGGGAACGAGTCGGGGTAGGTGGCGTTCTGCGGCATGTGTGGCTCCGTCTGGTGCAGAGAGTTGTGGAAGCGCGGCAGCATGGAGAGTTTGGCATTGAACTCACTGTTCCTCGGAACCAGAACTGGTGGCAGCACTGTGGGAAAGATACACAACCCAGTAAACCCAGTATAAAGGACTACAGGGGTAGTGGGCTAGTGGGGGTAGTGGGCTAGAGTGGGTAGTGGACTAGAGTGGGTAGTGTGCTTGAGGTAGGGATGCACCAATTCACGTTTTTCACTTCCGATACCGATTCAGATATCTGAGGCTTAGTATCGGCCGATACCGATCCGATAGAGTAAAACGGTGCTGAATCGACTTAAAACATTTATTTTTTAACACAGACATACTGAATTACACGTTTATTGAAAACTCTATAGCACACTTAGCACCAGTATAGCACACTTAAACACACATAAAAACATGTAAAAACAACACAACTTTCATTTGTTCAGTCAGTGCAAATATAACACTGAATGTAAAATAAATAATACCAAAGAACCTGAAACTGACCAAAGTTGTGAACCTATTGTTTTTGTCAAACATGAAAAAAATAAACTGTAAGAAACCTTTGAAATGGTTCAAGAATTCTAAATATAATTTAAAATAAATAAGGAGATGAAATAAGAGAAACAGCAATACCTATGCGGCTAGTTTGCTAGCGCAGACATCACGCAGAGCACAAAGCATGTAACGGCCAGAAATATGTGTACTGTCTCTTTAAGGGAGCGAGTTGAGCGCGCGTATGGAATATTGTTGTTTTTTAGCTTTCTGCCGTAGACCGACTCAGACCACAGCTCTTTAATTTATCTTCATTTTATTTCTGTAAGTAAGGCATTCAATGAGCTTTGGACAACTCACCAGTTCATGTATGAACAGTCAAGTAGTGCTGGAGCCCAGGTTTATTTTGGTCAACCAGCAAATAAACGGACTAAGTGGAATAGCACCAGCGCGAGTACGAGTCAGTGATTCACCTCTCTGTGTGCTTCGTGTTTCACTCGCCTGTTAACTGTCACTTCTATCCAGGACAGAGTGGATATTTAAGGTTGGTCTAACTCCGAAAAGCTTTACAAGCATAGAATTAGACTGAATAGATCTGTTTTTATGGATCGGTCACATCGGGACCGATACAGATATTAATATCGGAATCGGTGCATCCCTAGAGGGGATAGTGGATTAGTGGGGGCAGTGGTGGTAGTGGGCTAGGGGGGATAGTGGGCTAGGGGGGATAGTGGGCTAGGGGGGATAGTGGGCTAGGGGGGATAGTGGGCTAGGGGGGATAGTGGGCTAGGGGGGATAGTGGGCTAGGGGGGATAGTGGGCTAGGGGGGATAGTGGGCTAGGGGGGATAGTGGGCTAGGGGGGATAGTGGGCTAGAGGGGGTAGTGGGGCTAGAGGGGGTAGTGGGGCTAGAGGGGGTAGTGGGCTAGAGGGGGTAGTGGGCTAGAGGGGGTAGTGGGCTAGAGGGGCTAGGGGGGATAGTGGGCTAGAGGGGGTAGTGGGCTAGAGGGGCTAGGGGGGATAGTGGGCTAGGGGGGATAGTGGGCTAGGGGGGGATAGTGGGGTAGAGGGCTAGAGGGGGTAGGGGGGGGTAGTGGGCTAGAGGGGGTAGGGGGGGTAGTGAGCTAAGGGGGGTAGAGGGCTCGAGGGGGTAGAGGGCTCGAGGGGGTAGAGGGCTCGAGGGGGTAGTGGGCTCGAGGGGGTAGAGGGCTCGAGGGGGTAGAGGGCTCGAGGGGGTAGAGGGCTCGAGGGGGTAGAGGGCTCGAGGGGGTAGAGGGCTCGAGGGGGTAGAGGGCTCGAGGGGGTAGAGGGCTCGAGGGGGTAGAGGGCTCGAGGGGGTAGAGGGCTCGAGGGGGTAGAGGGCTCGAGGGGGTAGAGGGCTAGAGGGGGCAGTGGGCTAGTGGGGGCAGTGGGCTAGTGGGGGCAGTGGGCTAGTGGGGGCAGTGGGCTAGTGGGGGTAGTGGGGTAGTGGACTAGAGGGGGTAGTGGACTAGAGGGGGTAGTGGACTAGAGGGGGTAGTGGACTAGAGGGGGTAGTGGACTAGAGGGGGTAGTGGGCTATGGGCTGGACAGACCACCACTCCTTCCTGCCATTGTGCAAGAAGGTGACGAAACTTCCTGTTACACTCATCCCCTGATCACACGTGTTAACGGACACGTGTTTGCCTGCTGCAGCTAGCAGAATACACGTGCTTAACACTCAGACACACACACAGACACTCAGACACACACACAGACACTCAGACACACACACAGACACACACAGACACACACAGACACAGACACACACAGACACAGACACACACAGACACACACTCAGACACAGACACACACTCAGACACAGACACACACTCAGACACAGACACACACTCAGACACAGACACACACTCGGACAGAACAAGATCTCGTTCTCCCCCAGGAATTTCCTGCTTGAGTCCCCCCCCCCCCCCCCCCCCCCCCCCCCCCCCCAGTATGGGTCTATGGGGTTTTTTTTCCATGGCATCAAGAATAAAGTCAAGAAGAAACACCTGCTGACATGAGAGCACATCTGTGTCATCATGGGAATGGGCCACACATGGATTACATCTCACCGTGTGTGTGTGTGTGTGTGTGTGTGTGTGTGTGTGTGTGTGTGTGTGTGTATATGTGTGCTCACCTGGGCTGTCCACTCTCTTGTAGTGGTAGGGGTTGATACACACGTCCTTCTGCTTGGATCCAAAGGGGAACTCACAGCAGTCGAGAGCTTTGAGCTCGTGGTGAGACTGTAGGTCAGGCCAGCGCCACACACGGCAGTAGATGACGTGAGGAAGACCCTTCCTGTGAGACACCTGCAGACGTCCGTCCAGCGAGCGTGGGATGGTCACGCAGCTGCTGGGCTGGCCAGGACAGCTGAGGGCTCGCTCCAGCTCCTCCATCGCCCCCTTCTTCTTCTTCAGCTTCTTCACCAGCGCGTCCACGGCCTTCTCCGCCCACTTCTCCTCCTCGTCGCCTTGCTTCCAGCCCAGCAGACGTTTCACCGCCGGGCTGGTGAAGGAGAACAGTGAGGTGACGTTCATCGTGGGGGGGGGGGCACGTTTCGCCGCCCCACACACACACACACCCTCTCTGGTCCGAATAACGAGCTGGGACACACACTCAGGCACAGCCTGCTGTGACAGGAACGGCCCGCTGGCCAAGTGTGACCGCTGAGCTTAACACTGGATCACTGGAACACCGGATCACTGGAGTAGCGGAACACCAGAACACCCGATCACTGGAGTAGCGGCAGACAAGAAGCCGGACCAGTCAACCTGTGGAGAGAAGGACAGGGGTTTTGTTACAGGGTTTAGGGCTCCATTATAGGGTTTAGGGCTCTGTTATAACCAGCCTTTCTGCACAAAGTTCTCCCCAGAGACCTGCACACAGTGCCTGACCCTTGACTCTGTGAACCCGTGGAGTGACATCACTCCCTGAGCAGCTCTGGCGATCTGTGGTTATCCCAATACAAGACTGTCCATTACATCCACAAACAGAGAGTTCTTCAAATGGCATCGGATACGTTTTAGCATTCGCCCAGCGGTCTTGAATATCAGTGATGGGAATATCACTGCTGAACAGCTCGAAATAAGACTCTCATCCACAAAACTATAAACAAAGCTTCTGTATGCGTTATGCTAACAGGCAGAAGTTTGGGTAGTAACTGTCTGCTTCGATTCTGGGTGATAAATCACACAAGGCCTATTTGATGAAGGCATCTAAAAGATTTAAACTGAACAGTCTGAGAGTGAATGTGGCTGGATGAGAACTGGTGTAGTCATTCAGAGCTCCTGACGGCAAACCAGCACGCTGGTGTAAAGGGAAGGACTGTACAGAGAACAGGGGAGAGAGAGAGAGAGAGAGAGAGAGAGAGAGAGAGAGAGAGAGAGAGAGAGAGAGAGAGAGAGAGAGAGAGAGAGAGAAAAATGACATCCATGTTAATGGCATCTGTATGTCAACTGTACACACACCATCATCCTGCCAAACGGTTCACACAGCAAGAAAAGTAGCAGAATCCAGAACACCGTTATTCTGCTCTCTTGGTCTGGGAAGGTCCTTCAGTGTTGCACAGACTAAATTAGGTGGAAATTATTGATCTCTCACCGAATTAAAAGTACTAAGAATAATGTGTGTGTGTGTGAGAGAGCGAGAGAGTAGGGTTAACCCTACAAATTCATTAAAGGGCCGAATCTAGCCCTGGTTCACACTGTTCCGCAGACATTTTAAACATCCAAGGCTTATGCCAAACGAACAGGCATTAAAACGACAGGCTTAAAAAGGTTAATTTCTTCCAATTGCTTGCAATACCCATGCGCCCCACTAGTGGGCCCAAAGCACACTTTGAGAAACCCTGCCCTAGGGGGTCCCACACTTAACCCTAGCTCCTAACCCCTCACCCTAAAGCCTTCACCTTATCCCTAACCCTCACCCCTAACCCCTAAGCCCTCACCCTAAACCCCTAAGCCCTCACCTTATCCCTTACTCCTCACACTTACCCTTCACCTCTAACCTCTCACCCTCACATGGGTCACAAGCCCAGAGTTCAAGCTCAGTTGTACATTCTTCTCCAGTCCTTCATTATTCCCTTCAGTCAACTCCAGATAAACAATAACCCACGACAGGCTAACAGGACAATGAGAGCATCGCCAATCACTGCCACGTCCTGCAGAGCTCTGGCATGAAGATCTTCACTTCAGGACTGGAATGCAGGACTACAGGACTACACACCCCTCAATGAGAACAGGTGCTGTTTACACGGCTCACAGGGAGGCGATGCTGTCGTGAAGCACTGAGGCAGGAAGCTCAAAGCTCCTCCTATATTTAGAGGCACAGTGCTGCCAACAGCTAATTTAAAAGCCCGGGAACTTCTGCTGTTGTCAGGGAGGATCAGACCGAAGGAGAACCCCCCCCCCCCCTTCCACACACACACACAAAACAAAGGAAACGTCTCATTTTATGTGGGCAGCAAATGGTTAAATGATCACAAACGATTTAAGCGATGATGATCCAAACAGCCCAAGCTGCGTGACCACATTACGGTACAGGACCAACTTACAGCAGCTGCTCCTGTTGGTGGAAATTCAAACTTTCTGACTTATGATTTTGTGCATTAAACATATTTCATATATACTGCAAATTCTGATTCTTAAGCACAATTCTTCTTAAGCTTCTCAGAATAGCCAGCTGAGTATTACACTACTGCTGCAGCCAGACACACTAATATTTCTCTTACTGTTAGCAATTTTGATTTAGGCTATTTTTTATTTCTAACATGTATATTATAAAGTAATTTAGTTTGGTGATGTGCAAATGAAAACTTTCCAAAGTGGAGTTAGAAAATGTCAGCACAGCACTACCTTCATACCTACCTAACCCTAACCCTACCTAACCCTAACCCACGTGTGTCCTCCTGACTACAGAAGAACCCTAACCCCACAATAATGTGTATCCTCAATAAGGTTCTTCTTAGTGCCTTTAAAGATGTAGAGTTGGAAAGAGGAAAAATCTGTTGTGAAACATCTTTGCAGCACACCAGTTATGTGTGTACATCCTCCCACGCTTCTTGAAAGACGGGCGCTTTTCTGTCGAATACAAAACCAGTGGCTGTTTGGCAGTGATACTATGAAAAGAATGTAAATGTCTTGCAAGACAAAAATACATGAGGGATAAATAACTGACTGCGGGTATACAAGCAGGATTTTAGCTTTCAGTACTGCTGTAGGTTAGGGTTAGGGTTAACACCAACACTAACCCTTAACCCTAAACCCTAACCTCACTGCACAAGAGTGCTCAGATGGTTCACCACTTCCATCTGTGCTCCAGAGGAACCCAGCGTGTAGCTTCAAACACCCTCACCGTAGCCCAAACACGCAAACACAGAATGTGACAGTAGGTGGATGTTTGAAGGCTGCAGACCCTTTCAAACTCTCCTCTGGAGTAAGAGGAGAGGGGGGCATTAAGATGGTAGGGGGGCATTGTCCTTCAACTCCGCCCACTCCATCTCCACACCTGTTACCATGAGACACGTTGCAGTGGAAGATGCACATCGGGCCAGACAGCACACCAAGACAAAGGCCATGAAGAACCACGACCCAGCCTCACCTAACGATCAACATCTGACCACCGATGCACCCGCACACTTTAACAAGGGATCAGTATTCTACTGTTCTGACCCTCCCAGCATGGGGAGGGGCTACCTGGGGTCCAGTCCACATATTCAGTGCAGCCTACATCAAAACAGGCTCAGAATCAGCAACTCCATCGACATCCTGACCACAGCAGCACGACTGTGGGAAGCAGGTGAAATTGTTTAAGGTTAAGAAAAGGTCAAACAAAAAAATCTTAGGCACTAAAAAGGTGCTGTATTCATTTGCAAGTCCATCTTGCTGTCCTGCTACTGAAGACTTGGTAATGGGTGAACAGGGAGTGTCATCCACCAAGCCTCCCACACGTTCTCAGGTCACATTATACTGCTATTCTTCACCTTTGACCTTTAGGTTATGCTCCTTCAACGTTGACCATTATATTTTCAATGTTATGGTATGAACATTGTATAATTATCACAGTGCAAAATAATTGATGAGACCAATTCATGTGCACGGCGTGTGTAAATTAAAAACGTGACCCAGCAGGTGAGACACCAGCCCCATCCTCTCCTCTTTAGCAGCCTGTGTGGTTTTCATGATCGTTGTTTGCCATCTAATGTCCCGTTTCTCCTCTTGTGCACTTTTATGTTTGGTGTTTGGTTCGTTTTTGTTCTTTTTAGTCTTAGTTGGGGACTCACATTACGTTTGCGTTATACATGTTAACAGTGTTGTCTGCATAAGTGTAACACAGTACAAATAAAATTAAAATTAAAAACAGGAACTATAGACCAGGCATACACTACATTTCTGTCTGTTAAATCAATGTAAAGAGATTCTGGAGTGGACAAGCTCCCGTTGAAGACCACAGATCCACTCCTGACCCGCACACACAGCAAAGCACCTTAATGGCAGCGCTGGTCTCTCTGGGCCTGAGTGGACGTAAATGTTATCTAGAGCAGGTGCTCCCTGCACACACCCAGGCTAATGTGACAGCCGTTCCAGAGACCTGCCTGCGCCTCCCCATCATCTCCATGGACCCGTCTGTGATGCTACAGCGCCGTTAATCAGTTTAGGAGGCAGTAATGATGCTCTCTAGGGTCTCCCAAGGGACTCTGCATTATAAAGAACGTACATTATTTATCAAAGGCTGGAGGGGGGGGTGGTCCATTAGCCCTCAGCCTCAGCTGAACTGTGATGTTCACTCCAAGGAGGGGGCAGGGGACATGGCCAAGCTGGTGAGCGCTCGAGAGAACACAAACTAGAAGAAATACAGCACACTCATATGGTCCAAACAGCACCGACACTGCACTGGTCAACCTCTTCCTCTCCAAACTGCTGCACAAACACCAAGCCAGATGATCACAAGATGAGCTAAGCACATCTGCAAAGCAACGTTTGGAATGAACACACAGCACCTGCACCACACAGTTTAGCTACTTGAAAAAAAAAGAGAGAGAGAGACAGAGCGAGAGACAGAGCGAGAGACAGAGCGAGAGACAGAGCGAGAGACGAGTTCTACAAGCAAACACATCAACATGACAAACTAAATCCTAGCAGAATATACTAAAATACATAGATTCAGACAATGTTAAATACTTTGTGAGTATACATTTCATATTCTTTTATTTTCCGTAACTTTATAGGACGTAAAAATAGGAAAATTTAGATAGGACATAAATAGATATTTTAACAGATGTAATAGAGAAAGCTGCCATTTAAACTGACAGACATAAAAGCAGTTTGTGTGTGTCATGGTTTTCAAAGGCAAAGTGTCACTAACCCTAACCATAGACCCTAGAGCCACTAAAGCATTAATAACTGCCAGACATTACACACTGCATGCACGCACACTAACTCCAACAATGCACTGGGACAAAATTGTTATTTACACCATCTCAAATACATACACACTCACAAATAAAATAAAATGAACCCTACTAAACTAACCAACACTGAATAAGGACACAACTGTATTAATGTTAGGCACAAATATAGAGATAACATTTTCAACAACCAGATCACAGATCAATGCCAGAGGAGAACTTATTTGGTTTTTGGAACCAGAGCCAGAACCAGCACCTGCACGAACATGGTTCATTCCACCAAGATACACACAGCACAGCAACTGGGACGCTTCAGATCTAAACAACCCAACCAAATCATGGACAAGGACGAATTCTTGTCCTTTGAGTAATCTGATATGTCATCTTCAATGAAGTCAGGAAAACTGGCTCTGGTCTATCGGCTCACACCAGGGTGAATGCCCCAGCATGCCTGAATACCGCGTAAGACAACTACATTAACCATGTTTAAGAAATCACCCTTCATGATACATATTCCGTCTTGACTTGAATTCAAGTTGATGGAGTTTGTTGATTCATTAAGCATGAGGGCTACACCCACTGCCCCTCCTAATGCAATGAATGACCTTGATTAGCTCAAACATACCTCGAAACAAGATTTTGGTTAACCAGCAATGATGCAGGGCTAATTCAAGCACAACATAACAAATCCTTCAACTTGGTTATTCCTGCCGTCACCTGCCCATTTCACCCATGTTAATCTACGCACATACTCTAATCTGAGCGTAATCCACTCCAATTAAACTACGCACATACTCTAATCCGAGTGTATTCCACCCCAATTAAACTACGCACATACTCTAATCCGAGTGTATTCCACCCCAATTAAACTACGCACATGCTCTAATTTGAGCGTATTCCATACAAATTAAACTACGCACATGCTCTAATTTGAGTGTATTCCACCCCAATTAAACTATACACATGCTCTAATCTGAGCGAATTCCACCCAAATTAAACTACACACATACTCTAATATGAGCGAATTCCACCCAAATTAAACTACGCACATGCTATAATCTGAGCGTATTCCACCCCAATTAAACCACGCACATGATCTAATTTGAGTGTATTCCACCCCAATTAAACTACGCACATGCTCTAATTTGAGTGTATTCCACCCCAATTAAACTACGCACATACTCTAATGTGAGCATATTCCATCCATATTTAACTATGCACATACTCTAATCTGAGCGTATTCCATCCAAATTAAACTACGCACATACTCTAATCTAAGTGTATTCCATTCAAATTAAACTACGCACATAATCTAATCAGAGTGTATTCCACCCAAATTAAACTACGCACATGCTCTAATCTGAGTGTATTTCACCCCAATTAAACTACGCACATGCTCTAATCTGAGCATATTCCATCCAAATTAAACTACACACATACTCTAATGTGAGCATATTCCATCCAAATTTAACTACGCACATACTCTGAGCGTATTCCATCCAAATTAAACTACGCACATACTCTAATCTAAGTGTATTCCATTCAAATTAAACTACGCACATACTCTAATCAGAGTGTATTCCACCCAAATTAAACTACGCACATGCTCTAATCTGAGTGTATTCCACCCCAATTAAACTACGCACATGCTCTAATCTGAGCGTATTCCACCCCAATTAAACTACGCACATACTCTAATCTGAGCGTATTCCACCCAAGTGCGCATGTGTGTATTTCACACAAGCTGCGGTGCATTTGTCAGCATACTCGTCCAACTTTCTAGCGTCCTAGGAGAACCCAGCTCGCGCATTTTTCGAGTTTTTTAAAAGTTGTAAGTTAAACACTAAGCTCATGCACACTCACGGAAAGCGACCGATGATATAGTTGTTAGCGCGTAAACGCTCACGGAGGAAATATAAAGTTTACTGTACCTTGTGTGCCGAGCGCTCGCCCACTGCTCACAGTCCACAGCCTCGGGCGGCTCACTCCCGGCGTCAGCGTGTCGCGGACCGCCTCACCCTCCGCGCTCAACTCATATTACACCGCCAGACGAAGATCCGGGTGGGCCGAGGTTAAAGAGCACTACTTTTTGCGCGTTCCGTTCATCATTGTCAAACATATTCAATAACATTATTTCATAACGTTATATCATAACATTACGGTAATGGAGTTTAACCGACTGAGCAACGTGGCAATCTTGAATACCGACTGGGTTATTTAGCCGGTAATGCAACAATAGGTTTTCAGTTCTGTAGCTTTACACATTACAGAAGATCTCAGCTGCAACAATAAATCATAGGTATCAAAGTTAATTATTGCATTATTTTCACATTTCAGTTTATTATAATAATCTTAAAACCACCAAATATTTCAGGAGTTGATATATGTTTAACAGTACGTATTAACAGTTGATTATGTCGAGCGCACCTACAATAAACCCATATTGTACATACTCTATTTCTACTGATAGAGAACGACAGTACGCAAAACGTGTCACAGTGTTAATACTCTACTCTTAACTCGAAAGAGTTAATTATGAAGTACTAATGTGTCACAGTGCATGCGCATCCAGCCCTCTAGATTTAACCCTGACAGGGCGTATTTATTTGGCATACAACTTTATATAAGCAATATTCATATTCCTCTCCAAAACAGTGACCTTGGTGAATGCAATTACGTCTACATGGAAATGTTTTTGTCAAGAGCATAATACTAAACATATTTGTCCACATTCTAGCAGTGTAAGGTCATGCAGTGTACAATTCCACAACACAAACTCCCCCTCATGTTCGGTTACATATAGCAACATTAATTATGGGTGTAATGATTAATACACGCGGGAATAACTGGTGCGCTGAGTCTTAATGCCTACCAGGAAGTCTGTCCACTAGTTGTCACAAATTATTGTTTTGTTTTTGTTGCTGCTTATTTTTTGTGGTATAATGAAAAAAAGAATTATTCTCTTTTAAAATATTTTTTTAATCACGTGCAATTCCATGCATACGTCAACAGTCTGCGCTCGAAGAACTATTTTATTGCTCAGTTCCAGCGGCGGAGGGACACGTCTGAGAACTGGAGATGCTGCTAGCGCGGTGACGTCAGGCGGCTGGCGACAGAATGTCTGAGTGAGGCGCGAGGAAGCTGCACGTGAGTGTGAAAACTGGCGGTGATCGTGAGCTGCGCGCGAGACTGACCGTCTCTATTAATTTGTTAATTACCAAATCCACGTCCTTGGCACTTTTCACCTTTGACAAATTGCCGTTCAGTGTTTTTGACATTTTGATCTATTGCAGGGTTTTCAATAATAAAATGGTTATAAGTGATTTTAAGGTATAAAAATACCTTTGTTTTGTTTCTTTAAAGTATTGAGCATACAAAAGTAAACGGAGCCATCTTTTAACCCCTCCGAACCGATGTTGTGTTAAATCTTCTCACAACTGATATCGTTGAACAAGAGCTATTTTGTGGTCACTTTTGGTCGTGGCAGTTGAAATATGGTCGTTTTTCTATTATACATTAAATAAATTGGAATCGGTTGGCTGTATGTGGTCTGATCTCATAACTAATGCAGAACAGTATGAATTATTGGATCTCCAGCTCACACATTCACATCAAATATGTCTCATATAGGCTACTGTAGTTAAGACACTGTTATCTAATTGTATCACAGGCTCTATCCGATAGAAATGTCTATTCAGGTGCCACAATTAAGTGCACTTGTATGCACGAATGTCATCTATAGTAAAGCCGGGGCACGTGAGCCCTGCCCTGGGGCCCAAGAGAACCTCTCTGTTTAAAGCAGTGTGGTCTTCTGATCCCAGTTCAGTCATATTTGAATTTCATAACTGTATTGTCAGTCACATCCGTGAGAACTGCTTGTGAATTATTACTGACTTTCATGTTCTGCTGAGAGCAGAGATATACTCACTGTCTCACACATGTGCTGGGTTTGCGCTATGCTGGTGCCGTTGGGTGGGGATCTGGCCAAGTGTCTACATGTGTAGTAATGCTGAGCATTGGTGTTGGAGAATCAGACGGCTCGCGTTACAGAGAGCCGCCTATATTGACACAGCGCACTGCCAAGCCCTTCTAGAAATAATGTCTAGAGTGGTAATATTTAAGTACTGTCTCCAAGGCCTTTTGATTTAGCCCACATTGGCTAAATGTGACAGATTACTGAATTTCTGTTGTAGCTTTTAGCACTGTTTTGCTCACTGTCCAAGAGTTGAGAGAATTAAAGTTTAGTCTGTTAGAATATCTAAATGTTAGTTGTGTTAGTCTGTGCAGGCATGTCTGTGTGTATATATGTGTGTGTAGGCGTGTTAGTGTAGGTGTGTGTGTGTGTAAGCACATGCATGGTTGTGTAGCCCTGTGTGTCTGTAGGTGTTTCTGTATGTATGGTATGTATGCTTGCTCATTAGGGATTTGGGTTGGTAAGGTTGGTGGCGTACAGGTTGATTTATTTTGGAGTGTCTGTGTTAGGTGTGTGAGGTATCATTGGTGTGTGTGTGTGTGTGTGTGTGAGGGTGTTTGACTGGTCTGGTTAACTTATTGGTGACTTGCCTGATCTCCGTGGTTGGGTTTTGCTGAGATTTGGGGGAAGTGTGTGTGTGTGTGTGTGTGTGTGTGTGTGTGTGTGTGTGTGTGTGTGTGTGTTTCTGTGTTTGTGTGTGTGTGTGTTTCTGTGTTTCTGTGTGTTTCTGTGTTTGTGTGTGTTTCTGTGTTTGTGTGTGTGTGTGTGTGTGTGTGTGTTTCTGTGTGTGTGTGTGTGTGTGTGTGTGTGTGTGTTTCTGTGTTTGTGTGTGTGTGTTTCTGTGTTTGTGTTTGTGTGTGTGTGTGTGTTTACTTCAGTTGTTTTTTGTGCTTTTCGGAGACATGGCTGCACCGGGAGATTCCAGATGATAACGTTTCAATCGCTTTCAGATGGTTCGAGCCAACCAGGATCGCCAGGTGAAGAGTGAGCCTGCGACCATGAGGACAGTGAGGAGATGGTCAGAGGAGACTTCTGAAGTGCTGCAGGACTGCTTTGAGTCTACAGACTGGACAGCACTCTATGAGCTTCATGGAGAGGATATTGATGGGCTCACAGAGAGCATCACAGACTACATAAATTTCTGTGTGGACTCCATTGTCCCAACCAGGACCGTTAAATGTTACTCAAATAGCAAGCCATGGGTAACAAAAGACATTAAAGCCCTCCTCAACAAGAAGAAGAGGGCTTTCAGAGCTGGTGACCTGGAGGAGGTGAGAACGATTCAGAGGTAACTGAAGAGAACCATCAGGGAGGTTAAGGAAAGATACAGGAGGAAGCTGGAGTGGAAACTCCAGCAGGACAACATGAAGGAGGTCTGGAGTGGTATGAGGACCATCACTGGCTTCAGGACAAGCAGCAACAGGGGAGTGGAGGACAGTGTGGACAGGGCAAATGAGTTAAACTTGTTTTTTAACAGATTCGACACTGCATGCCCTGACCTCCCCCTCCCTGACCTCCCCCTCCCTGACCTCCCCCTCCCTGACTCATCGGCTGCCATGCCTCACCTGCCCCCCCTCCGGATAGCCCCCCCCCCCCACCTGTGATAGTCCACTTCACACCTACATCCCTCCTTCACCAGTGACCTCTACGGTGTATCTCACAGTTGACCAGGTGAGAAGACAGCTACAGAGACTCCACACAAACAAGGCTGCAGGCCCTGATGGTGTCCCCCCCCCCCCCAGGGTGCTTAAAGCTTGTGCCACCCAACTTTGTGGAATCCTGCAGTATGTCTTCAACATGAGCTTGAGTCTCCAGAAGGTCCCTGTGATGTGGAAGACGTCCTGCATCGTTCCTGTGCCAAAGACTCCGAGGCCCAGTGACATCAAGGACTACAGGCCAGTGGCATTGACGTCCCACATCATGAAGACCATGGAGAGACTTGTCCTGGAGCAGCTCCAGCCCATGATCCAGCCTCTTCTAGACTCCCTTCAGTTCACCTATCAGCCTCGTCTGGCAGTTGAGGATGCCATCATCTACCTGCTGAACCGAGTCTATGCCCACCTAGATAAGCCAGGCAGCACTGTGAGGGTCATGTTTTTTTACTTTTCCAGTGCATTTAACACCATTCAGCCAGCAGTGATGTGATGTTATATATATACATAAACATAACAAAACATTTAAAACATAACTGTTTGTGCCCTAGAAACAAAACACTGAGATTAGCTTGTGTTAGTTTTAACTAACCTAAACACCACAGCCAGGAAGTGGAGATATTTTGTTGTATATACAGTACAACAGCAACAAAAAGTGTCTTAGTTTTTTAAAGCATTTATCAGTAACGCCTTGTAGTCTAAAGCTGTTATAATGATGTATGCGTGTTTACAGATGTTCCCATATTACAACGCAGTGAGGTAATTTCTCACGAGATGAGTGAAGGAAAGTGTGTGCGTGCGTGCGTGCGTGCGTGCGTGCGTGCGTGTGTGTGTGGTACTCATCTGGGGATATTGTAATGATGAGGCCATATGATGTCATCCTCTCTACTGTGGAGCCTATGAAACACCGTTTGGTGGAAAAATGGCTCTTGACAGATTTAAAAGATGAAATAATAGCACATACGTATATATTATTATAAATGTTATCAAACAGGCTTATATGAATTCTAAAAATCAAAAGGATGTGCTGAGGGTTCCATGTTGTAATAATCTAACTGAAAATGAATGCATTAAACCAAGATAATGATCTGTATCACATAACACCATACAAATACACTATATGTTCACAAACAGTATATAAAACATGTACAGCACGCACACATACACATTCATGGGCCAAGTGGGAATATGTTCTGTGTTCAAGGGTCAAGACTCACTTCCTGACTGTCACATCCTGACACCCATGATGTCACTGCCCATCAGTTTATTGATCCTGCATCTTCCATCAGAGCCCCTATAACACTATAAGTATAGGGATGGAGGTCAAAGGTTACTCAGATAGCTCCTTAAACTGCCTCAGTGGAATGGGCTTGTTTCTGAAGGGGCTCATGGCTGTGCCCCCCTCCTCTCTCCTACGCTGGATGGTCTCACTAGCAGAAGGAAGACATCGATCAGTGTCAATTAACCACGGCACTCTGAGGGCACTGAGACAGGCCACACGCACACACACACACACACATACACACACACGTGCGCGCACATACATACACACACACGCGCATGCACACACACACAAACACACGCATGTGCACACACACACACCTGCACATATACACATGCACATACACACACACAGGCGCTGAGCAGACCCTAGCCTAGACCCTAGCAGGGGTCCACTTTGGGCATGAAACTATGTGCATGGACACATCAGACCAGGCTGTTCTTTACACACAGAGCTCTGTATCTATTACAGTTTTTTGCAGCTGCTAAGACCCAACTAACCCATGTAACCTATCTATTGACCTGCTGCACTAAAACTTAAGCACATTCTTACACTCACACACTTTTTGCAAAACACTAAACACAGTTCTTTACATAAGACACATTATTCAAAACTGAAAATTGTGTTTCTTTTGGAAAACACTGCCATGCAACTGCTACACTCACCTACCAAAATTCATAACCAGCCCTCACAGGTTACAACACTTCTTGCTAGTTTTTTAAATAAATCTATAGATATCAAAGCCTAATCTCTATAAAGAGGCCACATGTTGCAAATCTTGGTTTGCACATTGATGGAGTCCAATGCTGCATAGAGATGATGATGAAGAGTATGAGAATGAGGAAGAGGATGAGCAACCATAATGGATGAGATCTAGTGTTGCCACCTGTCCCGGTTTTCCCGGGACTGTCCCGGTTTTCACGTGCCTGTCCCGGTTTGTCCCAGTTTTTCTTCTTTTTAATATTCGGTCTCGGCAAAAAAAAACTAGAGTAGTTCAAACCACGATTCAGACTGTTTCTGCACACATTAAATCTGTTTTTTTTTCTCTCGCTGTGTCAATTTTAAACCCCTCTGGTAACATTTTACGTTCGCCAAACCCCCCCCCCCTCAACAACTTACGTTCGCCACCCCCCCCGGGGGATGAAGGTGGCTATCCACAGAACAGAAAGAGACCATCGTCAATATGGTCAGAGCACACAACAGCATACGTTTACAACAACTACAACAACACATCATTACTGACAACGTCACCATCAACAACATCCATTCAGTGAGTCTCTCTGCACTGGGACAGTGACAGTGTGAAACAACTGTGCTATGAATATGCACAAGTATGCTCTGCTATCCACTCACTGATAGTCCAGTGTCCTGTGACACACAGTATTGACAACTTTATGCCTATTTCATACTGTTGTACAATGCTGTAATGAACATCATAGGACACTGTGCCAATGTCAGAGTCTCTGGCAGCCTGGCAGCAACATCACAGTGCACAGTGTATGTACATCATCATGACACTCTTGGTCCCTACAACACTGCCCACATCATCACCTTCTTCAACACAGAGCACAACACACTCTTGGTCCCTACAACACTGCCCACATCATCACCTTCTTCAACACAGAGCACAACACACTCTTGGTCCCTACAACACTGCCCACATCATCACCTTCTTCAACACAGAGCACAACACACTCTTGGTCCCTACAACACTGCCCACATCATCACCTTCTTCAACACAGAGCACAACACACTCATTCTCCATCACTAGGGATGAACCAGAACAGTAAGTATTTGGTGTGTGAGATTAAATTAACCAGTAGATGAACTGATAATTGAAAAATAAAACAATAATCTCAATAATGTAATAATCTAGCTACAAGCAGAATCATGACTTGAATGGTCTGGGTAGAGAAGGCCCATACAGCCAGTAAACAGGAATGCTTGAATATAAATGACCGTCTTTAAGGAACACACTCAAATCAACTCTTCTTTTTGTTCACTTTGCACCAGACATTATGTTGGTTTCTTATTGTTAACATATAATTTGTCTTGTCCCTTTTCAAGAAAGATCAAACAGGA
The DNA here is from genome assembly GCF_052324685.1 of Brachyhypopomus gauderio. Taxonomy (NCBI): domain Eukaryota; kingdom Metazoa; phylum Chordata; class Actinopteri; order Gymnotiformes; family Hypopomidae; genus Brachyhypopomus; species Brachyhypopomus gauderio. The sequence goes on along the minus strand of NC_135225.1, from coordinate 275,905 downwards.
GATTATATGATCTTTGTTCATTTTGCTTATGAACCTCACAGTGGCTTAACCCTAATCCCACACTCAGGAATGGGAGGTGTTCCCTAGTTGACTGCTGGTTATTGTATCCTTAATTTGTGCTTGACAGATGACAACGTCCAGATCACAGGCATGGCAGATAATCCCTTCCGGGTCGCAGGAATGAGAGGTGACCCCCTCTGAGTCACAGGTGTGGCAAGCCTCTCCTGGTCCTTTGACACACGTGCAGGCCTCTCCTGGTCCTTTGACACACGTGCAGGCCGCTCCTGGTCCTTTGACACACGTGCAGGCCTCTCCTGGTCCTTTGACACACGTGCAGGCCTCTCCTGGTCCTTTGACACACGTGCAGGCCGCTCCTGGTCCTTTGACACACGTGCAGGCCTCTCCTGGTCCTTTGACACACGTGCAGGCCTCTCCTGATCCTTTGACACACGTGCAGGCCTCCCCTGGTCCTTTGACACACGTGCAGGCCGCTCCTGGGCGTCATGGCCGCTGGCTGCACGTCTAGAAGTGCTGGCATGGCATCTAGGGGTGTCAGAGTTAAAACCCTTGCGCCTTTCCTTACACAAGACACAGATGAATACACAAGATGGGGACACAAAATACAGGGTCATGAAGGCAGACACAAAAAGGATTTTCACAATAAAAGCACTAAGAGGAAAACCAGGAATTACAATGTGCTAATATTTTTTAGAGCAACCTAAACAATACTTATTACTGTTTAATCTTATTACTCCGCCCCTTTAGAACTCTTATTACTGATTACTCTTATTACTCCGCCCCTTTAGGACTCTTATTACTGATTACTCTTATTACTCCGCCCCTTTAGGACTCTTATTACTGATTATTCTTATTACTCCTCCTCTTTAGGACTCTTATTACTGATTACTCTTATTACTCCGCCCCTTTAGGACTCTTATTACTGATTACTCTTATTACTCCGCCCCTTTAGGACTCTTATTACTGATTACTCTTATTACGCCGCCCCTTTAGGACTCTTATTACTGATTACTCTTATTACTCCGCCCCTTTAGGACTCTTATTACTGATTACTCTTATTACTCCTCCCCTTTAGGACTCTTATTACTGATTACTCTTATTACTCCGCCCCTTTAGGACTCTTATTACTGATTACTCTTATTACTCCTCCCCTATAGGACTCTTATTACTGATTACTCTTATTACTCTGCCCCTTTAGGACTCTTATTGAAGCGTTTGATCTCAGATGTCGAGGATGAAGCACATAGCTCCTCCCTTTATCTGCTCCACACCCTGCAAACAAAAACAAAACAAATAAACAAAAAAGTACAAAATGTGATTAAACAACATAGCTGAGACTTTTTGGGAGATTATTTAAAAAACAAATTAATTAAATTAGTATGTTTAATTATTAACAACTGAATTAAACTACCACTTCAGCAAACAGACCTTGTAAAGAATCATGGTGCTACTAGTAGTGGAATCAATTAGCCTGGTGTGTGATTTGGAATGTGATTGGTTGAACCTGAGAAAGTTTATAATGTTTACTCTAAGGGGCTGATTACTTATCTAAAAGAGGTATTTTATTAATTACATCATTTTTCAGATTATAATGTGTAAAACCATCTGGGAAGTTAGACATTTATTTACATTTTGGTATAATGTGGCAAAAGGCAAGGATTTCAGTAGGATATGAATTCTTTCTATAGGCTCTGCATGCACATTTAAAAGAACATGGATGATGATTGAAAATAAAGATAAGCTTTGCGTACCTTTGTATTTTATCCCATTCTTCATATGGGCATCCACATGTCTGTTGATCTTCCCCTTTGTTGTTGGTTTGAAGGTTGGGCAAAGAGGACAGTGAAACAGTTTTCTGCAACGTGTTGCATTCTTCGATGTTCAGTTGTACACCAGCATCACAGATAGAAGGGTGCATCTAAAACCCAGTGATTAATAAGATTAATTGGACATTTATTTTATTGAAATGTTATAACGTTATCATTCTAAGGTCAGCAATATATACAATACAATATATACAATATATGAAACATTTTATATTTACACCTAACAAAAACTACAGTACTGCAGCATACAGAGGGTAGAGCATGAGGTGTCATGCAACTGTGTCCATCAAAATCCCAAATGGATATGCATTCCCATAAATGTCAAATTCACTGACTTAATAAAATCTGACGATCCTTAAACATTTCCATTTGTAATGCAATATTAAATTACCTGGAAATATTTATATTGTTTTAAAGCATGGGATAACTAGGGTGATGTATATGGTTCAGATTATGACACTAAAGTAACATGACCTAGAATTATTTATGCACACAAATAAACCTATTAGAATACACATATGGTGTGCCAATAAAATGAATATACTGACATGATTCTCCATCTAAATATTAATTACAGCAACTTTGGTTTGACTAAGTCACAGGGTTGCCAACTCTCACTCATTGAGCGTGAGACACACGCTTTTGACGGCCCCACGCTGGACTACGTCACTTCCTGCCCCAGCGTGGAGCTGCCACCTGCTGGAGGTCTACAGCCAGACCAGAGACCGTATATATCAGTGACCATATATGTCAGTCACTGAGCCAGACCCGTCTCGACTCGCTGGGCGCAATCAGCGGTGATCCGTTTCAGCTCGGTGAAACGGGTCACTGCTGCTTCGTTTTGGTCTCATGCGTAACCTCAGGAATTAGGGTGCTGCAGCACCCCCCTGTGGGCAGTACGAGTATTACTTCAAACATCTGTAACTAAAGAAAAATGATAGATACCAAAAAAATAAAAATGAATAAAACAAATAACTGGAAAAAATCATTTAGTAAATATTGTTACTACTACTACTACTACTAATAATAATAATAATAATAATCTGGTTTTCCAATCCAAATTCATGATTTTTATTTTTTTTGCATTGACCGTTAACTGCAGGATGTAGACGTGACAGCGAAAATGTCACAGAAACGAATATGGGAGTATGTCTTAATGAACACAGGACAAAACAAAAACGTTCAGGCAGCGAACTGTCAGAAAGTGGACCTGCTGATTTAAGCTCATTCTAGCTTGAATATAAGAAGTGTTGGGCCCACTCCAGCACAGCTAAACGGCCGGGAGCAAGAAGCTAGCACAACAAGGCCAACTAACTTAGCCTTGGCTGAAAAGCCCCACCAGCTAATTTCAGTTTTCCTGCCAGACATTTTGTTTTCCTCGATCATTTAACTCTAGCTGGTTTGACAAATGGAAATGGCTGCATTATGTTGAAGACTGTGACCGTGTCGTTTGTTTCAGCTGGCTGTTCAAACTGGCCTCATTAGGGAAGACAGTGTAATCTCTAGACAGCAGCTTCATGAAAGCTGCAGAGAAATTCAACGAGCTCGAAAAAATGTAGGAGAGTTTGGACATTCACGCTTTAATGAAGACTTTCTTTAGCGCCAACCCTGAGAGAAAGGCTACGTGTGGGGTTTTATGAGACACCTGGGCGCAGGTGAAGGTAAGACAGTGGTTTGTCCTGCCGCTGTGCAGAGTGCATTTCTCTGTTAAATAGCGGGTGTATATGTATATGTATATGTATCTTGTGTGCTGTACTCAGATTGTAGGGCTTGTATTTGCATATTTGCTGTGATGTTGTAAAGCGCAACACTAATGTTAATCAAAGTGTATTAAGTAATGCTTTGATCTTGTTTAAGCGATGCTTAAAACTTAATTTTGATCTTCTTTGATCTCGACTCTCCGGATCTAGCGGAGCTGTATAACATGGCCGTCTACCCTAGACACCTGCGAGACACACACACACACACCCCTGGACACACATACTGGCGCACCCACACACGACCTTCACTCACACTGTACCGAAACCTCCTGTCCACACTATCCACCCGCGACACACACACTCACCCTAGTCACGCAGACTCTTTTGAAATTTAATATAGAGAGCCTTGTTAAATTATCAAGTTTATAATGAAAATCTTAAATTCAATATATGTAAAAGATTAATACATTGTTTTATTCACTGCAGGCTCCCTCAGTCAGTGTTTTTAAAACCCATTTTAAAACATATTTTTATGACTTGGCTTTTAAATCAGCGTAGCGGCGCAGACTGTTTTAACTTCAAATCTTGTGTTTGTTTTATATCCTTGTGTCATTTTATTTACTTTCCCTGTTTTTCTTTTTGTATTGTGTACAGCACTTTGGTCAACTTTATTGTTGTTTTTAAAGTGCTCTGTAAATAAAGTGATACGGTACTGCTTCACTGTTTCCCTGAAAACATGGAACTCATATTTCAGTCTTCCTATATCAAAGAAACTGCCATAACTTTTTATCAAATGTTGGAATATTTCCTCAGGAATCACCTGACTCTTTTAATATAAATCTTTTCAAAAGTTTGCAGGAGGCTATGATACATGTTGGTCATAGTGCTTAATATCCATTATGTGAAGCTCCACTGTGGAGCAGAGTTTCAGGGAACTTCCTAAAAACTTAGGAAAGGCCGTCCTTCAACAGTACATGTGGGTTTAACAATAAATGTGACAAACCCAGAGAAAGTTGCAAAAACACAGGACCAAGGCATGAATTGTGCACCAGTTTAACACCAAGTTTAATCTATGTGCACAGCAGTTCACAAACATTGCTTCTGGGGCAATTTCTTTAACTTTAAGATAAAGTCCTTTAGTGGAAGCCATGACAGCAGTCACACTGTACATCACATTTTTTTACATCACAAAGTGCTGCATCTGTTATTTTAAATCACCAAAGACAGATTGGGAATTTGTCTTTCTGAAATATAAAGCAACCACAAATCATTACTAAGTTTGGCCTGTGGTATTAAAAACAAATTATTACATGAAATGTCAGTTGTCTCATCTACTCACCATTCAAAAATGTGAGCAGATGGAACTTCATCTTTGATTTCATTAAGACCAGAGGCTGTAATAGCAGAGCCTACAGTTGTATATAACTCTGAATGTAGTTGGACATCCCAGAAAACAGAGGATGACTGGAGTGGTTAAGACATCATCGTACACGGATATTCTCTGTAATTGCCCTTGTTAGTAGATTCTACCCTCATTACAGCCTCTGAAAGTGAGCTGTTTACAGTCGACCAGTGAAGGACATCAATATCTGGATAGCTGCTATTTTGTGCTGTTAAATCTTTATCTTTTGGTCCCTTAATATGTAGCCCATCATCAATCACACGTTCTACTGTGACTCTACTTAGGAAACCTGAACATGAGCTCATGTTCATCTATCTATCTATCTATCTATCTATCTATCTATCTATCTATCTATCTATCTATCTATCTATCTATCTATCTATCTATCTATCTATCTATCTATCTATCTATCTATCTATCTATCTATCTATCTATCTATCTATCTATCTATCTATCTATCTATCTATCTATCTATCTATCTATCTATCTATCTATCTATCTATCTATCTATCTATCTATCTATCTATCTATCTATCTATCTATCTATCTATCTATCTATCTATCTATCTAATATATATATATTAGATAGTTAAACAATATACAAGACTCGTGTGGCTTAATTCAATTCAACTTTATTGTCATTATGCTGAAACAGGGTTGTACAGCACAACGAAACACTTTTAGGCTAAGCCTCAGCAGCTGACAGCAGCAATTACATACAACATAGTGCAGGACAACATAGTGTAGGACGGTCATGGTGCAAGCCAGGCAACAGACATTAAATGAGCAAGGTAAGAATGTAAAATAGATAACGAACGGTATAGGGTATGAAATATAAAAATATAGGTACGGTATGTGCAGTGTGTGTGAATAGCAGAGGTGCAACAGTGGCTGAGGTAGGAACATAGCAGGTAAATGGGGAATAGGACAGGGATAAAGTGCATGGTGCAAATGGGCTGGTGGACTGGTCTCTGGACTGGTGGCAAATATGAGATATAGTCAGGGGGAGGTAAGTCTATATATGTTTAATGAAATCTGGGAGTGTTAGCATTTTAAAATTGTGGGGTATTTTTCTTGTCCAGAATCAAGCAGCTTTTTTGCTGTCTTGGTTCTATGGTGTAACTACTCTGCACGTCACTGCACACACTTCACTGCACACACTTCACTTATGCACCAGCTTTACAGTAAACACTGTTGTGCTGTCTCCTACACGATTAGATAAAATCAAGACATGATTGTGCGTGTGGTATATTCACCACTGAAATGTTGACAGATCTTATGACACTGCATTGTTCCTAATATTATATTGTAATATATTTGCGCTTATCATGATGTCTAGTCCAGATACTCATTTAAATGACAATTATTACAGAAATAACGGTTGAAGTATTATGATGTAGCGTGGTCTCCATTCAATATTATACAATTTATATTTATGTGCAATTTTTATGTGCAATACGCTTTTTCTGCAACACTTACTCTGCATTTATTAAATGTTGTTGAGAAATGTTGTTGCCATAGAACAAATGTTATCTTATTTCAAGATAGACATAATGCATGATACTAGAATCATATTACTAGTTTGCTTATTTGTTGCAGAACCTTTCTTAATAAATGGGAATAACATTTGCCTATGTAAATATATAATACACTGCTCAAAAAAATAAAGGGAACACTCAAATAACACATCCTAGATCTGAATGAATGAAATATTCTCATTGAATACTTTGTTCTGTACAAAGTTGAATGTGCTGACAAAATCACACAAAAATCATCAATGGAAATCAAATTTATTAACCAATGGAGGCCTGGATTTGGAGCCACACACAAAATTAAAGTGGAAAAACACACTACAGGCTGATCCAACTTTGATGTAATGTCCTTAAAACAAGTCAAAATGAGGCTCAGTATTGTGTGTGTGGCCTCCACGTGCCTGTATGACCTCTCTACAACGCCTGGGCATGCTCCTGATGAGGTGGTGCCTGGGGGATGGTCTGGCTGCCGGTGGATGTGCTGATGCCGGGGTTCACCTGGGGAGTAACACTGCAGTCGGAGCCTACAATACCAGCATCACTGCTCCGACACGGAATGAAAGCCTGGCATTCATCAACAGACATTTACAGTGACAATATCAAAACCCAGAACTTTCAGTTCTACCTTTTACCTAGTCTGATTGTGTGTGAGGGATCTCTGAGGGATCTCCTCCCAGACCTGGACTAAAGCATCCGCCAACTCCTGGACAGTCTGTGGTGCAACGTGACGTTGGTGGATGGAGCGAGACATGATGTCCCAGATGTGCTCAATCGGATTCAGGTCTGGGGAACGGGTGGGCCAGTCCATAGCTTCAATGCCTTCATCTTGCAGGAACTGATGACACACTCCAGCCACATGAGGTCTAGCATTGTCCTGCATGAGGAGAAACCCAGGGCCAACCGCACCAGCATATGGTCTCACAAGGGGTCTGAGGATCTCATCTCGGTACCTAATAGCAGTCAGGCTACCTCTGGTGAGCACATGGAGGGCTGTGCGGCCCTCCAAAGAAATGCCACCCCACACCATTACTGACCCACTGCCAAATCGGTCATGCTGAAGGATGTTGCAGGCAGCAGATCGCTCTCCACGGCGTCTTCAGACTCTGTCACTTCTGTCACATGTGCTCAGTGTGAACCTGCTTTCATCTGTGAAGAGCACAAGGCGCCAGTGGCGAATTTTCCAATCCTGGTGCTCTCTGGCAAATGCCAAGCGTCCTGCACGGTGTTGGGCTGTGAGCACAACCCCCATCTGTGGACGTCGGGCCCTCATACCATCCTCATGGAGTCGGTTTCCCACCGTTTGTGCAAACACATGCACATTTGTGGCCTGCTGGAGGTCATTTTGCAGGGCTCTGGCAGTGCTCCTCCTGTTCCTTCTTGCACAAAGGCGGAGGTAGCGGTCCTGCTGCTGGGTTGTTGACCTCCTACGGCCTCCTCCACATCTCCTGGTGTACTGGCCTGTCTCCTGGTAGCCCCTTCAGCCTCTGGACACTATGCTGACAGACACAGCAAACCTTCTTGCCACAGCTTGCATTGATGTGCCATCCTGGATGAGCTGCACTACCTGAGCCACTTGTGTGGGTTGTAGAGTCCGTCTCATGCTACCACGAGTGTGAAAGGACCACCAACATTCAAAAGTGACCAAAACATCAGCCAGAAAGCATAGGTACTGAGAAGTGGTCTGTGGTCCCCACCTGCAGAACCACTCCTTTATAAGGGGGGGGGGGGGGGGGGTCTTGCTAATTGCCTCTCATTTCTACCTGTTGTCTATTCCATTTGCACAACAGCAGGTGAAATTGATTCACAATCCGTGTTGCTTCCTAACTGAACAGGTTGGTTTCACAGAAGTGTGGTTGACCTTGGAGTTATATTGTGTTGTTTTAAGTGTTCCCTTTATTTTTTTGAGCAGTGTATTATGTATTACAATAATCTGCACCACGTATGTTAATGTCTCTTCTTCAACAGGTTTAAAGTACAACAATGTGGTAAACCTACTGACAGCTGGGTACAAAAAATGGTGGTGTCAGATGAAGCTGGTGTGTGTGTGTGTGTGTGTGTGTGTGCGCGTGTGCGCGCGCACGCAGTGAAGTGCAGACAGAGGTCTTCAGCTGGTCATGTGAAGTGCAAAGTAGCCTATATGTAAACTTCATTAAATTGCACAAGTCATACGGAATATGTAGTACAAAACATTACGTTACTTCAAAAACCTTTTAAAAAGTGTGGATATGAGGTTAGACCTAAAGTGTAATTAGTTAATCGCAGTTCAAAGGCGACTGTGGGCCATGTTTTGGCATTCCTTAAATGGATGATCTTCCTTATGTGGAGACTCAGAATTAAACAGTATCACACAGCATTCATTTAGTTCAAAATTCAGGATACATCCATCCATCCATCCATCCATCCATTCTCATCCTCTTATCCGAGTGTATCTGATCCAAATATGGTCATTTCTTCTATCAGCAACCGATCATGGAAAAAAAAGGGTGATTTAAACGCAAGCTTGACATCTCATTGGCTGGTGTCGATTTCTGAGAACGTGATTCGTTCAGATGCGTCATGTGGTCACATGCGCTTACACTTCCTGGTTAAGCTTCACAGCTAAAAATGCAGAAAGTAGTGCTTTTAACAGCTTCTCAGAAAAGACAACAATTGTCACTTGCGAGAAGACGCAAGAGGAAACTTGCAAAAATCAATTAGATAATGAAACGCTTACACGCAGTGCATTGATGCGTAAGCTGTCCTTCGGAAATTAGTAGACTTTAGATAGCAGGGCGGACCGATGCACCGCACAGCAAAGCGCGTTTGAACTAATTAGTGGATTAATTTGTCCTAATTGTGTAGGTACTAGGGATGTATATCTTCACCACTAAGCTAGATTCGATACACATCTCGATACACTGCCACCGATGCGATATAACTGCGATACTCTGAAACCCCTTGTCGATACGATGCGATTCAAATCACTCCTGTTCATGATATGATGCGATTCAAAAATGATTGGTAATGATATGACTTATTATATGAGGATTTGGTTTGATAAGTGATCATTCGATACAGTTAGTTGAGGTTTGAGGATGTATTGGCCTAACCCATCAGTTTTCTTAACTCAATAGCACAATTCTACTTTACTCTATATTAACATAGTGAATATTATGATCTGCAACACTACTGTGTGCTAGACTTACGAGGGCGTAGCGGCCGCAGAGATGTCCACACCTTGCCGTCTTTTCATGTGTGTCGCCAGGTTTGTTGTGCTACTAACGTATTTAGTCCCACGGCATTGTTTGCAGATTGCGTGCGTCTTGTCAAGTTGACCACATCGCTTAAAAAACCGAAATATTGTCACACGTTTGATTTGTGTGTCTTTTTTGGTGCCTTAAATATCTTTGTCGTTGTTAATGCTCTTGTTTCCCTCCATCTTTGTTGTGTACGTCTGCGTGTTTGCGTCAGTACCTGAGGACACGATGGTGCATTTATGTTGCCTCGAAAAAAAAGAAATCAATAAAAATAAATAATATGTTGCCTCTGAAAATGTTAGAATGAGGAATAGATACTAGAAAACAAAACACCCGATTTAATCATGGTATTTGCCGATGCAAAAAGGCTAGAGGCGATGCATCGTAAATTCGCCCGCAAATTAAACCCGATGCATGTTGGATCTACCGGTGCAGTCGAATCGCAGACACTAAACTAGATCAACTAGATCTTATTCGCGTACGCGAGGGTGATGAATGGAAGACGGCGTTTAGTACCTCTACGGGGCACTACGAGTATCGCGTCTTGCCTTATGGCTTGGCCTCTGCTCCGTCGTTCTTCCAGGCGTTCATTAACGAGGTCTTAAGGGAGTATCTGAATAGATGCGTTGTCGCTTACATCGATGACATCCTGATCTATTCTCCCTCCCACGACCAACATGTGCGTGATGTACGGGCAGTTCTGGGCACGCTCTTGCGCAATCGTTTGTATTGCAAGCTCGAGAAGTGCGAGTTCCATCTCAGTGAGATGAACTTCCTAGGTTACACCATTAGGCCAGGCTCCGTGCACATGCAACACAGGAAGGTGGAGGCGGTCGTGAAATGGACGCAGCCTCACACACGGCGCGAGCTGCAGAGATTTCTGGGCTTCGCGAATTTCTACAGGCGGTTCATTCGCGCATATAGCCAGATCGCAGAGCCCCTTACTGACATGCTGAGAGGGGGAGGGGTTAAGCTTCACTGGACAGAGAGATCTACGAGAGCGTTCAACCAGCTGAAGCAAGCGTTTGTCGACGCGCCGGTTCTGCACCAACCGGATCCTAACCGTCCCTTTATAGTGGAGGTAGACGCATCGAACGTGGCAGTAGGCGCGGTGCTGTCACAGCGGCCGAAAAAGCATAGCTCCCTCCGTCCCGTAGCCTTCTATTCTAAGAAGCTCACCGCCGCCGAGCGCAACTACGGGGTGGGAGACCGTGAGTTGTTGGCTATGCGGAAGGCGTTCGGTGAGTGGAGACATTGGCTGGAGGGAGCTAAGCATCCATTCACCGTGCTTACCGACCACAAAAACCTGGAATATATCAGGACCACGAAACGGATGAATGCCTGTCAAGCCAGGTGGTCTCTGTATTTCTCTCGTTTCAAGTTCCAGGTGACATACCGGCCAGGAGAGAAGAACCAGCGTGCGGATGCGCTATCTAGGTCCTTTCCTGGCAGTACGGAGTCGACGAGCGAGGAGCCGGTGCTTACGCCTGAGTGCGTCGTGGGAGCTTTGGAGTGGCAGATCGATCGGGAGATCGAGGCAGCGAACCCGCATCCAGGTTGCCCGCCGCACCGTAAGTACGTTCCCCCCGCGCACCGTAGTGCCCTCATCAGCTGGGCTCATACGTCAGTGGGGACTGGGCACCCAGGGGTGTCTAAAACGGCTCAGTTGTTGGGGGCTCGCTACTGGTGGCCGGGGCTGCACCGGGACGTACTGCAGCAGGTGGCGTCCTGCGCGGTGTGTGCGCGGTGCAAGGTGCCACACACTCCTCCTGCGGGTAAGCTCCTCCCTCTCCCTGCACCTAAGCAGCCATGGACGCACATCGCTCTGGACTTCGTCACGGACCTCCCCCCGTCCGAGGAGAACACGGTCATCATGGTGGTGATAGATCGGTTCTCGAAGATGGTTCGCTTCCTTCCCCTGCGGGGCCTGCCCACCGCGTGGGGATATCGTGTCGGACAGGGGACCGCAGTTCACCTCGCGTGTGTGGCGGGAGTTCCTGTCCAAGATCAACATCACGGTTAGCCTAACCTCTGGTTACCATCCGCAGGCTAACGGACAGGTGGAGCGAGCGAACCAGGAGGTGGGAAAGTTCCTGCGCGCGTACTGCAGCGAGCATGCGGACACATGGTGCGCCCTTCTGCCCTGGGCCGAGAACGCACAGAACTCCCTCACACATTCCAGCACGGGGATGACACCGTTCGAGTGCGTGCTCGGTCGCCAGCCGCCGCTCTATCCTTGGAACGCCGCGTCCTCAGACCAGCCCATCGTCGAGGAGTGGTGTAAGAGGAGCGAGCGGGTGTGGGAGGACACCCATCAGCGGCTGATGGAGGCGATCCGGCGATTCAAAAGGAAAGCCGACCGTCGGAGGGGAGAGGCCCCATCTTATCAGGTAGGGGATAAGGTGTGGGTCTCCACCGAAGATGGATGCCTGGGCAGGAGAGGTAAACTGGGGGAGAGATATGCCGGCCCGTACGTCATCTTGAGGCGGCTTAACCCAGTTACTTATCGCATCAGTCTGCCCGAAGACAGACGTGTGTTGCGTGCGTTTCATGTGTCCGCTCTCAAGCCATACAGAGCAGGTGCATTGGAGGAGGCCTCGACGTCACGGCCGCCCTCGCCGCTGCAGTTGTCGGACGGACCCGCGTACCTCGTGGAGAGGTTACTGGACTCGAGGCGCAGAAATGGTAGCTTACAGTACCTGGTGGACTGGGTCGGATACGGACCAGAGGAGCGCTCCTGGATACCGGCCTCTCAAGTGGTAGGCCCCTCCCTTATCGCCGACTTCCACAGGGAACATACAGACCGGCCAGCTCCGCGGCGACGGGGAAGACCGCGTGGGAGTCGACGGGAGGGGTCCTTGGGGGAGGGCTCTGTCACGGTGAGGGGGCCAGGTCGCCACCAGAGGGCGCGCATCCCGGCCAGCAGCCGATCCCAGCACACACCCCCACGCACGCAACCACTCCCACAGTCGCAATCACCATCATACTGAGCACCTGTTTCCTGTTTACTTTGCTCTTCTTAAGCCCGCAGGTCGTCTGGTCCAGTGCTGCACATTGCCGCTACATGAGTGTCTCTGGTTTCTGCGTGTCAGTCACTGCGTTCCCTACCTGCGTGCGCGCGACAAGCCTTACTTTGCAACACTTGCAGTGTCTGCGTTACAAGCCTTACTAGTGTACGCTACGAGCTTTACCTTGCATCACTTATAGTGTGTGCACTAAGAGCTTTACTGGTGTGCGCTACGAGCTTTACCTTGCATCACTTGGCAGTGTGTGCTAGGAGCTTTACTGGTTTGGTTGCCATGGACAATAAACATCCTACTGTTCAACCCCCGTCTCCGGCTGCCTCTGTCCCGACGCCTCCGGTGTCACAATGATGTATACAAATATTCTTCCTGCCAGTACATTATCAGCCCATTTAATTTAATTTCACAGAATGCAGAAGACAGATTTGACTTTTTAATTTATTTTTTCTGGATGGTTTGTACATTTTTTTTAAAGAAGTGAATTGCTGTTTTTATTATTTACATCATGTTTAAATAAATTTAAATTTTGTGCATTGGATGGTAGCCCTCTTCACTCCATAATCTCAGTGCTCTCTGGAATTCCTCATAACTGTTGAAGGAATCTCCTTCACAAATGTTCTTTAGTTTTTCTTCCTTCTTGGGAGAAAACACAAATATTAGCTTATATAAAGTAGTCATTACATTATAAGTCTGGCATATTGACTCTGTCATACAAAAAACTTAATTCAAAAGGACAACTGGACAGAAAAACGGTCCCATTTTTAAAGCCAAAATTTATCTCCTAGAAAATGATTGCACTTGCATCTTTTGTTATATACATTCATGCCCTTTGTGTGTATTGTAACAACACAAAAATAGAGAACAAAAAGACAAGATTATATAATTTTACATAAAACTCAAAAAATTGACTGGACAAAATTGTTTTTGTAAGATAGCAATGCGACTGTCACGTAGGGCTACGCCCCCCTCTCTAACCTGCGTGTCTGCACCTGTGTCTAGTTTAGTTCTGTGTATTTATAGTCCGTGTTAACCCATGTCGTTTATCGGTAGTTTTATTCTATTTGGTTAGTTTGTGCTCTTGTTATTCATGCTCTTTGGTCAGTGTTCTGCGCTTCCTGGTCTGTGAGTTCTACTCGTTTCGTGGCTCAGTCGTCTGTGTTTTCCGTAGCCTGATTTTCTAGTTTGTATGCGCTTACCCCGTGTTTGGTTTAAAGTGTTCGTTCGGTGTCTTAGTGTCCTGTTTATCTGTTGGGGTGTAAGATAGCTATGAGCATCTCGACGCGTCATGTGCAGGGTGTAAAATAGGGCCCCATGGGTGGTCCGCGCGCTCCATCTAGAGCACAGTCATAGCGCATGCCATTTTCCAGCTAAACAAACATTTACATCAACAATAAACAGAATAGAAAGTAAAATATAGCTACATTTATCACAAACTGGAATTAACCTTAACTCTGAACTTCGTTTTAGAAGAGATTTCTTCATTGTCTGTAAACATAAAATAAGTAAGATGACGTTTGTTTGCAAGTTAGCTATAATGCTCCTATTAGTTAAAAAATACATCAGTGTTTAGTCAACAGTGTTTGTTGGATAATAATTCTCACACTATTTCTTAAATATATATCTTAAAATGTAGAGTTAAATTGAGTGATGGACCTTTATACATAACTATTAACCAAATTCTGCTTACCGTTTCCTACTGTCTCCGTTTCGGTTCCTTTGAATTTGCGCCTTTTCACTCCAACACATTCATTGGTAGACATGCGCAGATGGGTTCGCTTTCTTTTTTTTTATTAAGGGGTGAAAATAGCCTCGCTGTGTGGCAAATGCTACTTGTACCTGGGTGCAAATAGACACTCTGAATAAATAAATAAATGCTCTGGTTTAAAATTAATTCTCCTGTCAAAATTGAATAATATTTTTAACAAATTATTCTGGGTCCGGATGGGATGGCATTTGGGTCCGTATCCGGACCGAGGTCCGCCTGTTAGTGACCTCTGCTATATACTATTATTCTCATATTACATACTATTTCTGGCACATTATGCACCATGGAAAAGAACAGGGTTGCTAGTTTCTTAAAAAGTAACAATCATATTCACAATGGGTGTATTAGTTTACTTCAAACACAGTAGTTTAGGTGTTTTCATTACGTCTTGTATGTAAATTAGGCTGTAGTATGTTTTCATCTGTAGTCTGGATCATAACCATACCCCCTGTAGTTGCTACTGCAGACCTAAATACTGGAGGTCAAAAACTGATCTCCAGCACAAGAGAGAACACCCCTACTCTTGTGAACACCCCTACTCTTGTGAACACCCCTACTCTTGTGCTCACTAGGGTATATTTGCACTGATAAAAAACACAAATTCAAAAAATTAAGAAATGTTCATCATTGTAAGCCTATAGAAAAATATGGGCAAATTCTGCAAATTATTTGCTTAATTCATTCTATTTTGTCATTTGCTTTGTTGTCCACCAGAGGGCAATATTTCCCAACAGTGGATATATCTGAATTGCTTTTACCCTGTGTATGGCTAGTTTTTTCTCTTTTGGAAGAATATATATTGTCCGCTATAACCTTTATCTTTGGAAAGTTCAGAATTTCATTTTGGGTATAAATACACATGTGTGAAACCACCTTGACCTTTAGTAATGTAACAGCTAAATATGTTAGTTTCATCCTGTTCCAAAATTGGTTGACAGGAATATTTGGGAGCTACTGCTCCTACTTGACTTTATTCTCTTAGACTGCACAATAAACCCTAAACTCTAACCCGTCCACTAAGATTAGCTTGTGTGTGTGTGGATGTCAAGTGCAATTGTTCTACAACAAGGAACTAAGCTGTACACTTTTAGAGCTGCATTAGTGTTTGTCCTATATAACTAATAAATAAGTCCATGCCTTCTGCAGGGAGAGACAGAGGCCTTTTCAGTTAGGGGCATTGAGGTCTAACCCTAACCGTGAAGGAGAGAGGGAGAGCACAGCCTGCCAGCCACAGTGCAGGAGAGAGGGAGAGCACAGCCTGCCAGCCACAGTGCAGGAGAGAGGGAGAGCACAGCCTGCCAGCCAGTGGTGTGCACAGACATTTTGGGGGGCAAGTGCTCAAGGGGGGAAAAGGGCACTTTTTAGCACATGTGGAACACTTCATTATAAAAAAAAATTACACACACATGTTGAATGAAATTTGACACTTATTTGTAACATTCTATAAACGTGAGTTTTCAATGGAAAAAAGTCACACCGCCAACTGATATAATCCATATCCAATATTAACTATATACAGTCATTGTTAAGTCCTTCAGTTAACTTCTGTTTATCCTCCACTGTCTGCAGGCCTTGTTGCATATATTTTGCAATTACTACATCAGTATAGGCCTACAATTAAGACAGTAAAAAGACCAAGAAGTAGGAGGAGGAGTTATAGGCTACTGAGTGTTGTCATTACATGAATGCAGGTGGGCATTTTTCACAGGTAATGGGGAACTTCCCGTTTCTTCTTTCACAAACGAATGTGTTAATTTATGTTGCCTAACAAAACCTATACAACAGAAAACGTTCAGCTTAACATATAGATTTGCAAACTCTACCTTAATTATTTGTATGTGGTCGTCCTCACGTTATCTATCATTGATTTGGGCTAGTGCGACTAGTTTATCAGGTGACCAGTCGGCTAAAAATGCTTAGTAGTTTGGTGCTGTATGAAACATTTTACTGCACAACAAAATGATTTCACGTTGGGCTTAGAGGTCAAACGGTACGATTTTACTTGATGTGTATGTGACCTGGCTGGTGGGGACGGGAGAAGAAGTCTATCTGTGAGCGTGTGTGCTGTGCTGAAGACGCTTCCTTCCACTCGCTGAACTGAACTGCTGCTGCAGCGCATCTGGTGTTAAAGGAAGAGAGAGGTCGGGTGTGTGCGAGGTGGTGGCTCATTTCAGGGCATTGTTTTTAATCGCTCAGGTTTTCAAAAGATAATTTCAAACCGACCTCAGTAAAATGTTAATAATAATAGGGCCGAGTTGGTAGCTGATGTCTTTCTGCATGCCTATGCTGCCAGCCACAGTGAAGGAGAGAGGGAGAGCACTGCCTGCCAGCTATTACATTTACATTTACATTTACGCATTTAGCAGACGCCCTTATCCAGAGCGACTTACATTTTTATCTCTTTTTTTTTTTATACAAGTGAGCAGTTGAGGGTTAAGGTGCCTTGCTCAGGGGCACCTCAGTCATGGCCTCAGGTCTGGGGATCGAACCCACGACCCTCTGGTCACAAGACCAGTTCCCTAACCACCAGGCTATGACTGCCCTAGTTAGCTACAGTGAAGGAGAGAGGGAGAGCACAGCCTGTCAGCTACAGTGAAGGAGAGAGGGAGAGCACAGCCTGTCAGCTACAGTGAAGGAGAGAGGGAGAGCACAGCCTGTCGGCCACAGTGAAGGAGAGAGGGAGAGCACAGCCTGTCAGCTACAGTGAAGGAGAGAGGGAGAGCACAGCCTGTCAGCCGTCCATCCAGGACTTGTGCTGCAGCTGCTGTCTTTCTGCACAAGGCCTGCACTGTTCCTCATCCAGTAAAACACTAATTAAAGCAACGCCTATCAGAACTACTGCCAGAACACCCCCCCCCCCCCCCCCCCCCAATAACAGCTGCCTGGGACCACACATTTCTGTCGGGCTATTGACCAGTGTTTTTCTAAGCTAAATTTACTGCACTCAGCCTTTCCCAACTCCAGGGTTAGGGTTTAGAGGTTAGGGTTACAACACCTGATGTTTTACTCTAGGGTTAGGGTTACAATACATTTTTTTCTCTAGGGTTAGGGTTTTAGGTTTAGGGTTTTAGGTTTAGGGTTTTAGGGTTAGGGTTGGCTGCCTGCAAGTCAGCAATCCCTGGCAGGAGTAGTTCTGTTGGAGTAGAAAAGATCTCTACTCTGATTTTGAGCAGCCACTGCTCAGGTGAATGCATATCAGAGAAGCTTATTTTTGGAGATTATTCTCGATTATTCTTACTCTTGTAGGTTATTCAAGAACCTTTCTGCTCTGACAGGATAATCTTCAGGACACTGTGGTGTCAGTCAGCTCCCACCCTGCTGGGATTCTGCTGTTTTACACAACATGATATACAGCAGGAAATGTTCAGGTCTTACCAGAGGACATCAGAATATTTCGACACAAACAGTTCAGATGAGTTTCTTGTAATGATAGTTATGTTTAAATAAATCTGAACCTGCCCTATATGGTAAACCTGTATTCTATATGGTCCTTAAAGTCAGCCTGAAATCCAAATTTTTGTCATGTTAACTCATGTTCCGTCATATTAATCATGACTCATACTAACATCATTTAACTAACAAGTCTTGTTTAGCTGAAATCTTTAGTCACAGTGCAGTGACTTCTGTCTACACATCTTGTAATGTTTCATAATGTCATCGTGGGCTAAAAGTGGGCAAATAATATTAATCAGTAATGTCTTTTCATGATCCAGTCAAATGCCAATTGGTAAAATCATGCCCTGCTCACATGATCCCTGTTTCACTTGGAAATATTTCATGTTGTGGAAATACAACACATGCAGGTTTATGCTTCATGTTGACTAAGATTAGAGTTAGGGTTAGGGTGTTGGGGTTTTTGTAGGGTAAGGGTTTTAGGGTTAGGGTGTTGGGGTTTTTGTAGGGTAAGGGTTTTAGGGTTAGGGTTTTAGATACTGTCTTTCTAAGATCTCAGTTGATCTTCTTCATGCAAACCACAGTATTAGATTTACATTATAGAAGATGCCAACACGTTGCCAGTGTGAGTGAGGATTTAATGTGTCCTGCGCAGGTTCATGTGCATTCGTGGAGTGGGATGTGAGTTTGGAAGATCCTGCCGATTTCAGGTGTTATTTATATATATATTTTTTTGTAGTTTTTGTTTTGTTTTGCATGAACACTACAGCAACACATGCTGTATATACTGTAAACACATGGACAACAACAACATCAGAAAAAAGACAAAATAGGCTTGTAACTCCAGCATACTAAATTAGGGGGCATCTTGTCTTTTGGGTCTTGCTACAAGATCTCATCAACATCACAGGCGATGTCCTCTCTGTCCAGAGGGCGGGTGAAGGACCTTGTTGAGTGACGTCTCAACCCCTCTCATGCTCCCTCATTAACGTCACCTCAAGCTTCCTCCATCACCTGCTGAAGGTATTTGCACTGGTGGGGTTAGCAACCACCTCCATGACAAAAATAACTCAACAGCAATGGAGAGTTTGGTGGAGGTGAAGCACAACAAATCGTGGTTCAGTGAACCAGTTTGTACTTGAGCAGCCCGGTGCAAGCTTGCTTTATCCCAGATGACCACAAACCTGGACTGTTCTGGTTCATCCCTCTGGTGATGGAGAATGAGTGTGTTGAGCTCTGTGTTGAAGAAGGTGATGATGTGGGCAGTGTTGTAGGGACCAAGAGTGTGTTGAGCTCTGTGTTGAAGAAGGTGATGATGTGGGCAGTGTTGTAGGGACCAAGAGTGTGTTGAGCTCTGTGTTGAAGAAGGTGATGATGTGGGCAGTGTTGTAGGGACCAAGAGTGTGTTGTGCTCTGTGTTGAGGAAGGTGATGATGTGGGCAGTGTTGTAGGGACTAAGAGTGTCATGATGATGTACATACACTGTGCACTGTGATGTTGCTGGCATGCTGCCAGAGACTCTGACATTGGCACAGTGTCCTATGATGTTCATTACAGTATTGTACAACAGTATGAAATAGGCATAAAGTTGTCAATACTGTGTGTCACAGGACACTGGACTATCAGTGAGTGGATGTAGTATGTATAGAGGGGTAGTCTAGTACATGATGTAGTGTGTATAGAGGGGTAGTCTAGTACATGATGTAGTGTGTATAGAGGGGTAGTCTAGTACATGATGTAGTATGTATAGAGGGGTAGTCTAGTACATGATGTAGTATGTATAGAGGGGTAGTCTAGTACATGATGTAGTATGTATAGAGGGGTAGTCTAGTACATGATGTAGTGTGTGTATAGAGGGGTAGTCTAGTACATGATGTAGTGTGTGTATAGAGGGGTAGTCTAGTACATGATGTAGTGTGTGTATAGAGGGGTAGTCTAGTACATGATGTAGTGTGTGTATAGAGGGGTAGTCTAGTACATGATGTAGTGTGTGTATAGAGGGGTAGTCTAGTACATGATGTAGTGTGTATAGAGGGGTAGTCTAGTACATGATGTAGTATGTATAGAGGGGTAGTCTGGTACATGATGTAGTATGTATAGAGGGGTAGTCTAGTACATGATGTAGTATGTATAGAGGGGTAGTCTAGTACATGATGTAGTATGTATAGAGGGGTAGTCTAGTACATGATGTAGTATGTATAGAGGATGGGTCTACTTATCTATTCTCATTTTGAAATGTCTGGATGATGCTACAGTGTAGCAGCACAGATAAGGTTGGACCCTTTACCTCTGGAATAGGTAGATTCTATTTCTGTTATTCCATTGTATTGTATTCCTCCATAAAATTCCATAAAAGTATATATTTAAAAAGAAAGGAAAGGACCTGAGCTAGGGTAACACATCTAGATGTGAAGCACAAACATAGATGGACCCAGATGTGCTTGTGACCAACGCTGAAGGAGCCAAACAGGGTTCAGCAGAGTCTCCTCCACTCACGCTAGGCACAGACTCCCACTCACGCTAGGCACAGACTCCTAGCACACTATGCCACGCTTGCCATGATGTGTCGGCTGTTTAAGAGAGCGTAAAATTAGTACCAAATCCATCTGAAACCACAGTGCTGAGTCATAGTGATCTAAAACCTCCACTTCAGGGTGACCTTGTCATTATCCCTGTGTCTCTGCTCTTTGTGTCTTGCTGGGTCGGGGAGAGCGTGTGTGCTGAGCCTGCTGTTGGTCTGCAAACGTAGCCATTAGCAGTAAGAGTGTAGCACAGAGGGCCAGTCTGGGTAACGCATGGCTTTCTGTGGTTTTACACTCCACTACCTGTTTTCAGCACACACTCTTTTCAGCAACGTGGGTGGCAGGTTGTTACCATCTGAGTCCGTGTGTGTGTGTGAGTCCGTGTGTGTGTGTGTGAGACTGTATTGTGACAGGCTTTCTGTCCTTCACAATCCCCAGTCCCAGGGTCAGGTTAATCTCAGGGCTAGTGTTAATCCCAAGGTTAGTGTTAATCCCAAGGTTAGTGTTAATCCCAGGGTTAGTGTTAATCCCAGGGTTAGTGTTAATCCCAAGGTTAGTGTTAATCCCAGGGTTAGTGTTAATCCCAGGGTTAGTGTTAATCCCAGGGTTAGTGTTATGTGAAGGGCTTAAAAAGGGTTTTGGAACTATGAGTGCATGGGCTCATTTATTTAATACGATTAAGGGGGGAGGAAAGGAGGATGGGTTTGGGTAAATAAAGTCATTTCAGCTTTGGGGTCCCGGGAGTAAGGGTCAGTTAGGAATCTAAAATGTAGGTGTATTGGCTCCTGGCTTAAGGCGTGAACCGGTTATGGTATGGTCCGGGTAAGGTTAGGATCAGGGAAGAGAGGTGGTCGTGGTTAAGATTGGGTTAGGATAAGGGTAGGGAGATCGTTAGGGTTAGATGGCGGGTTGCTTCATGGCCGGGGGGGTGGGGGGGGGGGGGTAGGAAGCAGGAAAGATTAGATTAGGATTCTGCGCCCATCGCTGTAGCACAGAAATCAGTGAGGTTAGATCCTCTCACCCTGACCCTAATCCTAACCCTGACGCTAAGTGCCCTCAGCCTGCCAGGTGGCCATAAACACATGACGTGTCTGTCCTTTGAGTTCCTCATGTTCATGCCCTCTATATACTCCTGTGTCCTCTGCCCTGGTTACCCTGGTTACCCTGGTTACTATCTCTCAATCTCCTTGAATCTCTTCTGCTTTTTTTTTTACCTTACATCTGTCTTTCTTTTCCTTTCTCTCTTCCCCTTTCCTGTCCTCTTTTCCTCTCCTTTTCTTTCTCTCTTCCTCTTTTCCTCTCCTTTTCTTTCTCTCTTCCTCTTTCCTCCTCTTTTCCTCTTCTTTCTCTCTTCCCCTTTCCCCTTTTGTTCTATTTATTTGTAACACAGTCACTGCTTGGCAGTCAATCTTATTATTTTTCAGTAAATAAAGCAGTTTCTGGTAGGAATTACATACAGCTTAGTGTGAGGTCTGTTTCATAAAAGGGGCCTGGAACCTTTAATCTGAGATGTTTTCTGTTTGTGCTTTAGTAGAGACACTTTCTGACAGCTCTGAGAAGAGAGAGACCAGGTTTGAGGGGCCCCACTCCAGACAGTGTGGGAAGAGTTACTTGAAGTTATTTGAAGTTATTTGAAGAGGCTGCATTTTTCTTTGTTCTTGCCTGTTGTATAAGTAATTCCAGGGTTGCAGGGCTGTGTGTGTGTGTGTGTGTGTGTGTGTGTGTGTGTGTGTGTGTGTGTGTGTGTGTGTGAGAGAGAGAGAGAGAGAGAGAGAGAGAGACACCTGCTGTGGTGAGAATGAATGGGGGCCAGGGCTGTGTGTGTGTAAGAGAGAGAGAGAACAAATGCGGACAGGGCAGTGTGTGTGTGTGTGTGTGTGTGTGTGTGTGTGTGTGTGTGTGTGACACCTGCTGTGGTGAGAATGAATGGGGGCCAGGGCTGTGTGTGTGTGTTTGACAGAGAGAATGAATGGGGGCAGAGCGGTGTGTGTGTGTATATATATACATACACACACACACACACACACACACACACACAGACACACTGCTCTGGGACAGTTACAGTTTTATTTAGTCTATTTTTGTACTCTGGGTTAAACCATTCACATTCTCCCAGAATTATAGGGTTAGTGTTAGGACTAGGGGGTTGGGTTAATGTTAGGGGGTTGAGTTAGTGGGTTAGTGTTAGGGGGTTGGTGTTAGGATTATGGAGTTGGGTTTGTGTTAGTATTAGTGGGTTAGTGTTAGGATTAGGGTTGGGTTAGTGTTAGGATTAGGGGGTTGGGTTTGTTTTAGGGGGTTGGTGATAGGGTTAGTGTTAGGATTAGGGGGTTGGGTTAGTTTTAGGATTGGGGTTGGGTTTGTTTTAGGGGGTTGGTGATAGGGTTAGTGTTAGGGAAATGGAAGGGAAATGGAAGGTGTTAAAATGGAAGGCTTGACTGTCCCATAAAAGTCTTAGCAGCTGAGGTGCTCCTCATACTGTTTTAGTGGGGGCTAGTACTGCCAAAACTGTAAACCTTTAGAATAAAACCTTTACTGTTGAACCTGTACTCTAAAACATTTGGCTTCTACTCTAAAATTGCATTTAAACCTGTAATTTTAAACAGTGGAGTTATGTAAACCTAAAGTTTTAAATGGGCCAGTCAAGTTTCACTTGTTTTTGTTGTTAATGAGGGTAATAACACCAGTAGTAGAACTTCTGTTGGAAGAGTTTGGGAAGTCTGTTTGTGTGCATGTGTAGCACCTGTTGGTGCAGAATTGTACATAGTCAATCTGAACTAGCACAGAATCAATTACTAGTGCCCTGACTCACTGAGGTCACTACTGATCACTAGACCAAATTCCTTGTGCTTGCTTACACTTAACAAAATAACAAATTTAGATATGCATGATTTTAATTATCCCATTACATTAATATATTTTCACTTTTTAATTTTAATTATATTCAAATAAATGTACTAATTAACATTGTAGACTGTAATATGTGAAGGCTCAAATCCCCGACTCCTGTACTGGTGAAGACACACTGTCCTCTGGCTTCATAAGACATAGCACAGAACTCACACTTTCTTCTCTTGCTTTATATTAAAATGCAAACCAGAGCAATGGAATTTCTCTTTGGACTTTGTCCTGTCTGTGGTATTTGGTGTGTGAGGAGTGTGGTGTTTGGTAGGGGTGGATATCACCACTGATTTCCCAGTTCGATTCGATTCCGATTCGCAAGGTCCCGATTCAATTCGATTTTCAATTCGATTCGATCCGATTCAATATCTATTCTTGTAGGGAAATTTCAGCTACAATAAAAAGTGTAGTTTGAATGTGAAATGTTGTAATGATACAAGGAACACTCAAACTTTATTAAAATGTTTTAAGATATTAGTGTTTATACCAGAGGTGGGACCAAGTCAGTGTTTTGCAAGTCTCAAGTAAGTCCAAGTCTTTATACCTCAAGTCCCGAGTCAAGTCTCAAGCAAAGACACTCAAGTCAAGTCAAGTCTCGAGTCAAGACAGGCAACAGTCAAGTCAAGTCCCAAGTCTGAAACTTGGAATTTCAAGTCCTTTCAAGTCTTTTTTTTTTTTTTTTACCAATGTTGCAGGTATATTTTAAATGTAAATAATAGACATGCGTTCTTTTTAAAATCTGTATTCTCCTCAAATCTTGATAAAAACATGTGCAACTGAAAACACGAAGTATAAAAAAAATTAAAATTACACCTCTTTATTGCACAGTTCAATTTGTTAAACTTAGCTGCAAAAATATTCATACTTTAAACTACAATTTTCCAGAAATAAATATTCTGTGAAAAAGTCATAAGTAGAACTCCATGTTCAAATAAAAAGTGCTGATATTTTCACAGTACAATACAAAGAACCATAACAGCATTTTCCCTCTCTTCTCTTATCTGGTTTCTTGGAGAACATGTGTGAGTGACACAAGACAAACAAATATAAGAACTGAACAATTAACAGGAATCTACAACTTTAGACATTTCAGTAAACTATTCTGCATTGCATTTGCTGGCCAAAAGTCTGTATGTCATTTGTGCACGATGAATGATGTCCCCATAGCTGAAAACTCGCTCCACTTTTGTCAATATATTTTTTTCTCAACGTAGATGTCTTCAAATACACAATCCATGCTGAGATAGAACTGGATATTATGATGGTGACAGAGAGAGGCTCTCTTCCCCGAGTTCAGATACAGAACCCAGGGTTGCCAACTCTCACGCATTGAGCGTGAGACACACGCATTTGACTGTCTTCACACGCTCTCACACCACACATCCGATTTCTCACGCCGGAAACTAATCTAGTTTATTTACCTCTGATCCACATCTATGATTCAATGAGTTACTAGTTCGCTCTGGCACCAACCACTGGCGATCGATCGATCGCGATATAATACTTAATTTGTGTCAATTTTACACCCCGCCCGGTAAAAATTTACGTTCGCCAACCCCCCATTTGATTGGTTGTGCTGCAGCTCATGCGCACACACACACGTACAGAGTGTGGAAAAGCAGAGGACCGGTCTGCGTCAGAAGGACGGAAATGAAATTAATGGGGCGCACTTTATAAATATTAATATGCGCTTTAAAACTTAGATTTGGGGTAAAAAAAATCAAGTCTTTGCAAGTAAACAGGTTCAAGTCCAATTCAAGTCCCAAGTTATTGGTGTAAAAGTCCAAGTCAAGTCTAAGTCTCTGAATATTTTTTCAAGTCAAGTCAAAAGTCTTAATATTAATGACTCAAGTCTGACTCGAGTCCAAGTCATGTGACTCGAGTCCCCACCTCTGGTTTATACTGTGATATTAGTGTTTTTATATCAATTATTGCACACACTTCCACACTTTTACCAGAAAAGGCATTGAAAGCGGTTTTGAACAGCCCTTTAAAGTGCAAATTAAGTTTTTTTTTTTACATGTACCAAAAACATTTATGAATATAGTTCTGAACACTGTACACATTCAAGGTCCAAAAACTAAGATTAATTCATGACTGCTTTCTGACATCTTTGAGATTGTCAAATTTTTCTGCAAGAAAAGGAGCTGATCAACATGTTGAGGAGTGAGACAGCTCCTTTGTGCAGTAACAATATTGCCAGCTGTTGAGAAAACTTCACAGCTTTATACTTGACGCGCCGCGAGCGGCGTGAGGGTCCGCGCACCGAAAACGGCGTAATCGCGGTGGCTCCGCCCGTGCGCTGTCGCTTCGCGAGGTCGTGCAACTCTCGAATTTTGTAACTTCACGCGTGCCGCACTTCAGCGCAATGATGTTTGCCGGGTTCATACACCTTTATAAGGTGGAATTAAAGCACGTCACGCGAGATAAAACACGAGACGGTAAAACTGTACGAATATGCGGGGAAAATTGGCCAATTCTAAAGATCGATATCAGGTTTAATAAATCGATATTGAATCATTCAAATGAAGATCGAGTTGAATCAAAAAATTGATTTTTTTAAACACACCCCTAGTGTTTGGTGTGTTAGGAGCGTGGTGTTTGGTGTGTGAGGAGCATGGTGTTTGGTGTGTGAGGAGCGTGGTGTACAGATTTTTCTGCATGTTCTTTCATCATGTAGCACTGTGCACTCACAACCCTGCCAGATGCTTTGCATTCAGTACTACTGTACCATACTGAACGTGTCCAGATGCCTCACTTCCTCACACAGTGCTGTTAAGCTCTTTCATTGCCTACAAATCTGAAGGTTTATTGAAGCAATACTAAAGTGAAAATGTTGTGGAAATGCGTTCATTTAATTAAGATATTTAAATTGTTAATGTTGGTATGATCTGATGTGGTACAGCTACTAATTGATTTGTAATTTATTCATAGTAATATTTAGTGTGGTTTTAGCATTATGTAAATTGCATCAATAGCTTAGATTTCATAGCTTGCCAGCCATGATATCAATTTTGTTTACATTTGTTTGCATTTTTCTGTAGGTGGAACATACATGACATTTATAATATAGTATATGCACATTAAGGTACAACACACATCACTTGAGTGCACCTGGACACACATTCCAACAAGACGCTTGAATACAAGCAGAATCGTGTTTCATGAACATATGATACTGAAGCGGTTTGGGAAGAAGTGGCGGGATGGTTGATGGAAATTCCTGAGGAGGGGAAACTTGATTAATCACTCGACACAGTGAACACAGTTAAGTCAGCTAACCTAACTACTCTTCACTTCCTGGGATCTGACAGTCCAAGCGTCTCCCCCCAGAATCTCTTCTGGGCTGGATCCCTTTTACTGGCTGTATGCTTGTGTGTTGTATATTTGCTCCAGTCGCGAGTAGTAGCCGCAGCAATATAAAACAATGCACTCTTGATAACACAAATAGATTACTATGGGGTCATTCCATATCAACTCAACCAATGGTCCCAGAATCCCTTCAAACTTTCCCCATTTGTAGGCAGATGTGCTATTACAGCTAGAAGGCTGAAATTTTTTTGTATGTTTAGAAACTTGTATACTTGTAATTTATGTACTTTCTGGTGCTGTAAGTTGTGTTGTGTCAATAGAAAAACTTCCCAAAGTTGGAAAAAATAGCTTAGAGTCATTTATACCTGAACTAAGAGTCATTTATACCTGTCATTATCTCATGGATGGAGTAGAAGAAGGCTGATCTATGTTTTATGTTTCAAAGTACTTCCAGTGGCAATGTTGAAGTAATAATTAAGTTGCTTGTATGTGGTCCAGTTTTTGCACAATTTGCTGTCAAATATCCGATTTCACACGTATGGTACCCTTGTTTGGACACTGATTCCCAAAATACCTATATTTATTTTTTCTTTTTTTTTTGTTCTGTTATATACTTTGATATGTGCTGATTATATGGTAGAAAAATTGGAATTACCTTTTTTGATATTTTACCGGGTCTGACAAACACTGATCCACTTGTAGCTCCGGAAGGACTAGAGCGTTTCACCGAGCACGTCGAGACTTCCCTTCGTACAGCTTTAGACAAGGTTGCGCCATTACGATATAAGAGAGTCACTGAGAGAAGAATAGCACCATGGTACAATGAGCACACGCGTAGCCTCAAAGGAGCCACGCAGATCCTGGAGCGTAAATGGCAAAATTCGAAGTTAGAAGTGTATAGACTATCATGGAAAAGCAGCCTTATTGAATATAAGCATGCCCTCCATACGGCAAAGTCCTTATACTTATCGGCCTTAATAGAAAAACATAAACAATTCAGGAATCCTTTTTAAAACTGTTTCCAGCCTTACGAGGAGTCACGAACAAATCAATTCTCTAATTCCACTAGAGCAGGGGTAATCAATTAAATCTTTCCGCGGTCCATTTTTGGCAGATAGCCCAGACCTTAGGTCCGGGTCCGCGGTGGCGAACGAAAGTTGGGGGGGGGGGGCGCGAACGTAACACTCGTCTGAAAATAAATTCTCCGGTTTAAAATATAGTCTCCCGTTAAAATTTTTTTGGCATTTGGGTCCGTATCCAGTTAATCAGGAATGTGATTGGGTCCGGACAGGACGGCGTTCGGGTCCGGATCCGGACCGCGGTCCGCCATTTGGTGATACCTGCACTAGAGTGTAGCAGTAACAATTTTATGAAGTTCTTTAATGATAAGATTGATAAAATTAGGGAAAAAATTAGTAGTGCTATCTCAGAGCCTGTCAACATGCCAATGCACCTTGACAGCTGTCTGGTCAGCTCTGATGCTGTGTTAGAGTCCTTCTCCCCAATTGGTCACGAGGAGCTTATTTCACTGGTGAAATCTGCTAAACCCTCCACATGCATACTAGATGCTCTACCAACCCATCTACTTAAAGCCATTGCTTACTATAATAAACTATTCTCTGAGCCTGGGCTATGTGCCCAGTTCATTTAAACTTGCGGTCATCAAGCCGCTAATTAAAAAACCTGGTCTTAACCCCCAGGAACTTTCCAACTATAGGGCAATTTCTAATCTGTCATTCATATCCAAAATTTTAGAGAAAGTAGTTTCTTCTAAACTCTCTTCCTTCTTACAGACAGAACATGTCTTAGAGTAATTTCAGTCTGGATTTAGAGCTCATCACAGCACTGAAATGGCACTGACTAAAGTATTGAACGATCTCTTAATATCCTCTGATAAAGGACACATTTCTTTTCTCATACTGCTAGACCTCAGTGCTGCTTTTGACACCATTGACCATAAAATTCTACTTACTAGGCTGGAGACACTCATTGGCATAAGAGGTCAAGCACTCTCCTGGTTCAGGTCCTACCTGACAGATCGTTACCAATTTGTACTAGTAAATAATGAATGCTCAGAGCATTCTAAAGTAAAGTATGGTGTCCCACAAGGATCTGTACTGGGCCCCATATTATTCTCATTATATATGCTACCACTGGGCACTATCATTCGTAGGCATGGTATTAGCTTCCATTGCTACGCAGATGATACTCAGTTGTATATATCTTCTAATCCAGATGATAACACTACGACTCGCAAGATTGAGAACTGCGTCCAGGACATTAAAAACTGGATGGCATCTAATTTTCTTCAACTGAATTCTGACAAGACTGAGGTGCTGATTCTTGGGCCTAAAGCTGCTAGAAGCAATTGGGCTGATATTCCCCTTACCCTAGATGGTTTTTCAGTAACACCTAAATCTACTGCAAAACGTTTAGGTGTCACTATTGATTCTGATCTTTCATTTGACGGACATGTATGCAATGTCACTAAGGCTGCCTTTTTCCATTTACGTAATATTGCCAAGCTGAGACACTTTCATTAGCTGACGCAGAGAAATTGGTCCATGCTTTTGTCTCGTTGAGATTGGACTACTGTAATAGTCTTCTAAACAGTGCATAAAGAAGCTACAACTTGTACAAAATGCTGCAGCTCGAATCCTAACTAAGGCCAGGAAATTCGATCATATTAGTCCCACTCTCGCCGCATTACACTGGCTTCCGATTAAATATCGCATTGAATTTAAAGTTCTTCTGTTAACCTATAAGGCGTTAAATGGTCTCGCCCCACAATATCTGAGTGAACTCATTGCTTACTACAACCCATCTCACCCTTTGCGCTCCCAAAATGCTGGATTTCTCCTAGTTCCAAAAATTTGTAAGACTACAGCCGGAGGCAGAGCTTTCTCCTTTAAAGCCCCCCAATTATGGAATAGCCTTCCAGCTCCAATCTGAGATTCTGACACAGTTCCAATCTTTAAATCTAGACTTAAGACTCACCTATTTAATCAAGCCTTCAGCTAATATAATAATAATAATAATAATAATAATAATAATCTTTATTTGCATAGCACCTTTCATACATACATGCAACTCAAAGTGCTTTACAGTATAAATAAAATAAACATTAAAAGGAGATAAGACAAAAAGACAAAAGGAAAATGTTAAAAGAAATTAAAGATAAAAATATTAAAATAACATAAAAAGTAAAAAAGGTAAAGTAAATAAGATAATAAGAAGTAAAGTAAATAAGATAAAACTATTAAGATAATTGGATTTAGAAAATAATAGACAACATAATGTAATAAAGTAAATAAGATTGAGAATTTCTTAACTAAAAGCAGATCTAAACAGGAATGTTTTGAGACTGTTCTTAAAACTATGCAGGGATGAAATGCCTCTGAGCTCTTCAGGAAGAGAATTCCAGAGCTTTGGGCGATAGTGGCTAAAAGCACCCTCGCCAATCTTTAATCGGCTTTTAGGAATCACCAGTAGATTACTGTTTGAAGACCTGAGAGACCTGACTGGAACATATCTAACCATCATTTCACTGAGGTAAAGAGGGGCAAGATCATGAAGACATTTAAAAACCATCACTAGAACCTTAAAATCTATTCTAAAGCTGACAGGTAACCAGTGCAGTGAGTGGAGTGCAGGTGTAATATGATCTCTCCTTCTCCTGCGGGTCAGCACCCTTGCAGCCGCGTTCTGAACTCGCTGTAGGTGCGAAATAGAGCTCTTTGGAAGAGCAGATAGAACAGCATTACAATAATCTAGCCTTGATTTGATAAATGCATGGACAAGTTTTTCACTGTCAGCAGGAGAGAGCATATCTCGTACCTTAGTGATATTTTGAAGGTGAAAGTAAGCTGTCTTGCATGTAGTCATGATGTGTGATTTGAAGTTGAGCTCATTATCAAAGGTGACGCCCAGGTTCTTAACACATTGTCTGGCATTCAGATTCATATGATTTAAATAAGTCTGGACATCATTCCTCTGTGAATCACTGCCAAGAACAAGAACCTCTGTCTTCTGTTTATTTAACTGTAGAAAATTGTCAGACATCCATGTCTGTATATCATCTATGCAGTCAAACAGTGAGCAAAGTTGATTTTAGGGCTTTAGGTTCTAGCGAGATATACAGTTGAGTGTCATCTGCATATTGATGATAACTAATACCATGTTTATTAATGATGTGTGGTAACGGAAGCATATATAGGTTGAATAGTAACGGCCCAAGAATTGATCCTTGGGGGACGCCACAAGTTATTTTATTTAAGTTATTTAGCTAATATTCCCCTTGTAAGGTGTAGGGGCTTGGGGGCCCCTAGACGTTGAGATTTCTGGTGATCTGAGATGTTGATGCTGTCATCCAGCTGTGTCATGGCATCACTCTATTTGTGACAATGACTTGACTGGACAACAATGTCTCAGTGAGCCCTCATGCCTATGGTCACCTCTGAACCCCTCCCTTTAGTTATGCTGCTATAGATTAGCCTGCCGGAGCCACATGCTCATCACTGGCACGTGAGGTATGTACATTTAAATCAATGGTGGTTTAAATTCATGTCCACTCAGTCTTCTTGCATGCCTCCACCCAAGACGATTGGATACAGGCACCTGCAGGCACCTGGGGGATGGTCTGGCTTGCCGGTGGATGTGCTGATGCCGGGGTTGGATGAGCCGTTGCACATTTAATTATGAATGCTCATTATGTATTTGTAGCTAACTTAGTCATTTTGATAGTAGTCTAATATAGATACATACAGCATGTGTTGCCTTCATTATAAGGCTTATATAAGGCTTTAAATGTTTTGCGGCTCCAGACATATTTGTTTTTTGTTTTTTTGGTCCAATATGGCTCTTTCAACATTTTGGGTTGCCGACCCCTGCATTAGGGGGTTGGTACCATTTGAATGTCGCAGCAGAAATCGAGACTCATCAGACCAGGCAATGTTTTTTCGGATCTTCTATTGTCCAAATTTGATGAGCCTGTGCGAATTGTAGCTTCAACGTGTTGTGTGTTCAGATATGCTCTTCTCCATGCCTTAGTTGTAACAACTAGTTATATGAGTTACTGTTGCCGTGCTATAAGCTCAATCCAGTCTGGCCATTCTCCTCTGATCTCTGCCATCAACAAGGCATTTGCGCCCAAAGAATTGCTGCTCACTGTGTATTTTTGATGCATTTAATGTTAACTAAATTGAAAAAAATTCAAAAATAAGAACATTTCTAAGTGACCCCAAACTTTTGAACGGTAGTGTATATTTAGCTGTAACAATCATTAACAGTTATTGTAAACTAAAGAGACCTCTTAAAGTGTGTTTAAAATTATTTATGAAATTTGATGACATTAGGAGTAGGTGCATCTCAGCAGAAAAAGAGATAAAAGATTATTAGGCAAGTCCAAATACACCTGCTGTGTTCATCTTCCTGACAACCAGCTGTAATGAAGCAACTAGGCAGAGTAGGATCCAACAGCGGAGTAAAATCCCTTTTATTGAAAATACAACAATATCCAACGGCAAACAGCGAGAGCTATATACAGGGACGTTGCACACAAGTGTGCGGTGTGAAGTCAGGTCAGTCACACCGGGAGGGCAGAGTCCGAAAGGTACCGAAGGGTTAGGCTGAGGGAGAGGTCTACAAGGGAAACAGAGGTCAGAACACGGGCAGGCAATGGAATCAATAGAATGCTCGGTATGCGGCATGAAAACGGCAATACTTTGCCGTTCTGGAACGCAATCTGGAAGCATTACTTTCGTCTTTAAGTAGTCGAAGAGGGCCAGGAAGAAATGAGAGACAGGTACGCAGCTAATGATCTGGAGGAGGGTTATGTGTTGTTCCTGACAGTACACCCCCCCCCCCCCCCCCCCCCCCAACGAGCAGCTCCAGCCGCTCCAGAATGGCCACCACGAGGTCTGCCATGGGGTCGAGGTGCCAGGAAGGTAGGATGGGCAGCGCGGAATTCACGGATGAAAGAGATCCAGTATGGCTCGTGACGGGACCACGCCCTCTCCTCTGGGCCGTACCCTTCCCAATCCAACAGATATTGAAGACCCCCTTGTCTACACAGAGAGGCCATGATTGCATGGACAAGGTACACTGGTTTCCCATCAATCTCGAGAGGTTCTGGAGGGGACGACGACTGCGTATTGGTGGACATGGGCCTGAAATGGACAGGTTTGAGCAGGGAGACATGGATCGTAGAATGTACACGGTACTGGGGGGGAAGCAGTAACTCATACGACACAGCATTGACTCTACGGAGTATCTTGAAAGGTCCGATATACTTCGGACTGAGTTTTTTACAAGGCAGGGGGAGATTAAGGTCCTTCAGGTCTTTGTCGTAAATCTGAGAGAGGGGATCCGTTTTCCCGTTTTTTGGAACCGGGTCTATAGGAAAAATAAAAAGTAACTGCGAAAAGAACAGAGCCCACCTGGCTTGATGAGGTTTTAGACGTCTGGCTTACTTTAAATATTCAAAATTCCTGTGGTCGGTATAAACAATGAATGTATGTCTGGCTCCTTCCAGCCAGTGTCTCCACTGCTCCAGAACAAGTTTAATCGCTAATAGTTCTTGGTTTCCCACATCATAATTCTGTTCTGCAGGTTGCAGCTTCTTCGAGAAGAATGCACAAGGAAATAACTTGGGTGGAGTCCCTTGTCGTTGGGAGAGGACAGCTCCCACACCCACCTTGGAGGCATCAACTTTGATGACGAAAGGAATCTCAGGAGGGAGGTGCAGCACAGGTGTGGATGAAAATGCCCCCTTAAGCGTGGAAAAGGCTCGCTCAGACTCCTTGGTCCACACAAAACGTTTCCGCGAACCACCCATTAAAAGGTCTGTGAGAGGAGTAGCTATTCTGCCGTGTTTCCAGATGAAGCGTCTACAAAAACTTGCAAATCCCACGAATCGTTGTAATTCCTTGGTCATTTTCGGGATAGGCCAGCTAGTAACCGCTGATACTTTGTCAATGTCCATAGAAACTCGTATGTGAATCAGGTTATACGCACTCCTTAAATCCAATTTACTGAACACTTGTGCCCCCATGAAGCGTTCTTAGGAACTGGTGATGAGAGGGAGTGGATAGGCGAACTTGGCACTTGTAAAGCTGCTTTGTGACAACAACTGTTGTAAAAAGCGCTATATAAATAAGATTTGATTTGATTTGACTTAGAAGTGACCATGTTTAACGAGCGGTAATCAATGCATGGATGCAGACCACCCCCTTTCTTTTCCACAAAGAAGAATCCTGCGGCCAAGGGAGATGTAGATGGACGCATAAACCCTTTCTGAAGGGCCTTTTCAACGTAGGATTCTATAGCAGCATCTTCAGGACGGGAAAGAGAATACGGCTTAGCTTTTTTAGGGAGTGAAGCTCCACGTAAGAGGGTGTAGGTAGGAGGAAAAAGCTAATCATTTCATCATGAAACAATCCGATTCTAAGATTAGTGGGCACAGTTCTGAATTTCAGTAAACTCTCACCTATGGGTTGCCCGTTCAGAGAGTTGACTCGTAAAGGAGGGTGCACAGGTACAGTGGAGATATTTAAAGAATGGGCTAGGTTCAGATCAAGGAAATTCCCGGCTGCACCAGAATCTACCAGTGCGGAAAGGTGAGTGGGGATTCCCCCCCAGGCTACAGTGACGGGTACGTTACACTGACTCTTATTGAGAAATAGAAATTATGGATCGGTTATGGACACGGGTGTTTTTTCGTGGCGTTCAGAGAGAAGGAAGAATGGGGCAACGCTGGCGGAAATGTCCTTCCTCACCACAGTATAACTGGTGGCACTGCGTTCTTCCTGGGAAATCTTGCATAGCGAAGTTCCCACATCTCTACCGTTAGTAGGATGATCAAACACTGACTTGAATTGGAGTACGAACTGACATTCGGACTCTAAGGAAGGGTTTTGACTATTCCACAAGGCAGTTCCCCAAGGTCCTGCTTCTCCCGTGAGGTGAGACAGCATGAAATGATCCTTCTGGAACTGAGTTGGGTGATAAAGTACAGTTGTGATCAAATTTATTCAACCCCCAATGCTGCGAAGGGTTTTATGGAATTCAGTGCACATTTGTAATTGTGTTCATAATGAAATCTTACAAGGACTTGTTAAAGAACTAAATGCAACTAAGATAGCATCAATTTTTTTTGTCATAAAGTATTAAATGGCCTTTTTGTGATTTCTTCATTGACACAATTATTCAACCCCTTTACGACTACCACTCCTAAGAACAGAGGTTCATTCCAGTGTTTTCCATCAGGTATTGAAAACATCTGTGGATGTCAACGAGCAGCAATCAAGCATGATAAGCACCAATTAGGCAGATTTAAAAGGACTGTGATACTCAGCTCCTTCTAGACATCTACTGGTGTGTTTCCAAGCATGGTGAAGGCAAGAGAATGGTCCCAGAAGACAAGAGAAGAGGTTATTGCTCTTCACAAGAATGGCAATGGATATAAAAAGATTGCGAAGTTGTTAAATATTCCAAGAGACACTATCGGAAGTATCATTCGCAAGTTCAAGTTAAAGGGCACAGTGGAAACGTTACCTGGTCATGGCAGAAAGAAGATCCTGACCGCGACTGCTGTGCGCTACCTGAAGCGTAATGTGGAGAAAAACCCCGCGTGACTGCTAAGGAACTGAAAAAAGACCTGTCAGATGTGGGCACTGAAGTTTCAGCTCAGACAATAAGGCGCGCACTGCATAACGAAGACCTCCATGCCAGAACGCCCAGACGCACCCCCTTGCTGACTCCAAAGAACAAGAAAAGTCGACTGCAGTATGCCAAAAGTCATGTGGACAAGCCACAAAGGTTTTGGAACAGTGTACTGTGGTCAGATGAAACTAAATTAGAACTGTTTGCGACAATGGACCAGCGCTATGTTTGGAGAAGGAAGAACCAGGCTTATGAACAAAAGAACACCTTGCCTACTGTGAAGCATGGCGGGGGGTCAATTATGCTTTGGGGCTGTTTTGCTTCTAATGGTACAGGAAAGCTTCAACGTGTGCAGGGTACCATGAATTCCCTTCAGTACCGGGAGATCTTGGAGGAAAATGTGATGGAGTCAGTCACAAACCTGCGGCTTGGGAGACGTTGGACCTTCCAACAGGACAATGATCCGAAGCACACATCCAAGTCCACTAGAGCATGGTTGAACATGAAAGGCTGGAACATTCTAGTGGCCATCGCAATCACCAGACTTAAATCCAATTGAGAACCTCTGGTGGGACCTAAAGAAGGCAGTTGCAGTGCGCAAGCCTAAGAATGTGACTGAACTGGAGGCTTTTGCCCATGAAGAATGGGCTAAGATACCCATAGGTCGCTGCAAGACACTTGTGTCAAGCTATGCTTCACGCTTGAAAGCTGTCATAACTGGAAAAGGATGTTGTACTAAGTACTAAAAAATAATGTCACTAGGGGGTTGAATAAAACTGATAATGATGTGAGCACAGTAAAGACATTTGTGGTTATTCCATCATAAATATTATGTTATGTTTGTCTAATTTATAAGTGCCTCTTTGATATAATTGTAAATAAGATGACTGAAATGATCAAAATCAATGTCAAACTGGCCAAAACACTTTATTTCAGTGGGGGTTGAATAAATTTGATCACAACTGTATGTACAGGAGCACTGCATGAGGAAGGTTTGGCATTTCTCAGGGGAACCATTGTATTGTTCCGGTTCAGCCACCGGTATACATGTTGACAGACCTGTAGATCTCGAGGGTTGTCTCTCCACTGGATCCATGTTGTTTGGCGAAGTATTATGTAACGAAACAACTAGGTAGAGTAGGATCCAGCTTTGGAGTAAAAACCTTTTATTAAAAATACAACAATATCCAGCAGCAAGCAGAGAGCGCTATACACAGGGGCGTCGCACACAAAAGTGCGCGGTGTGAAGTCAGGTCAGTCCAGGATCACAACAGGAAGGCAGAGTCTGAAAGGTACCGAAGGGTTAAGCTGAGGGAGAGGTCTACGAGGGAAACAGTTCAGAACACGAGCAGGCAATGGACTCAATAGAATGCTCGGTATGTGGCATGAAAACGGCAATACTTCGCAATCAGGAAGCGTTACTTCCGCCTTTAATTAGTGGGGGCAGGAAGAAACGAGAGACAGGTGCACGGCTAATGATCTGGAGCAGTTGTTCCTGACACCAGCACTTCTCCGCAGAGGGATTGTTTGACACAGATTAAGATTAAAACTGTGTGAGTCTTGAGAATGATTGTGGAACATGAATGTATGTTATTTAAAATGTTGGATCAGGACTGGGTTAAAATAAACAAACATGCTGAAATCAAAGATGTACAAAGAACTGCAGATTATGTGAGTCCAGAGAGAAGACTCACCACACTCACCACATCTACCACTTGTACCTGGACTCACACCTACCACTTGTACCAAGCTTCATAAGTAATGCAAGGGCAATGTAATACTCTTATGTTATTCATTAGAGGATGTTTAGAGGTGACTAATTGATTTTGAATGTGCATCAGATGGGCAGGTTGGACTAGGATTAGGGTTAGGGTTAGAGTTTATGCAGTATGGCTTGATCATGATATTTAGTGTGTGTGTGTGCGCAAGTGTATTAGGAATGTGTGTGCATGCACATGTGTATTGGGAGTGTGTGAGTGTTTGTGTGTGTGTGGCCTCTCATGAATAGAAGCCCATGGCGTTGTTCTGATTCACTGTGCGTGCAGCTTGTAAACAGCATTCTTCTCTCTCGCCTCGAGCTCGGGGTGGGACGACGACAGACAAGCAGCTTGGGGTGATCGCCAGCACAAGCCTGGGATGACATCATGCATATCATCATCATCATCACCATCATCATCATCACGCACATCAGAGCAGCAGCGTTAGGAGCCAAAATACTGACTGGATCTAAACACACATGAGAATATGCATCAGTACTTCTAAACTCTGGGGCTTTTTGTTTTCTGTTCTGATGCACACTGTTCCTCTGTTGTGATACCTTGAATCTGCCCGGGGGGGGTGGGGGGGTGGGGGGGTCATGGGGGTCACTTGTTCTCTTTTACAGTCGCTCTCTGTCAATAGTGCAAACCCATCTTCTCTAATCAGTCTGTGCAGCTTTTAACTGGCCCTGTTCTCTTCGAAGTGAAGACAAACTGGGCCTTGAAGATGTGTAGCACAGAATCCCTGATGAATGACCTTGTGTACAGGTTAATACAACACCACCCTATGCAAGTACCACCATAAAACACTTGCGTAGCTTGTTTTAATGTGTTTGGGAACATTTGCAGCCATTGTTTGCAAAGATACCTCAACATGGAAAGTTTTACCTAGGTGGTCTCTTTCCACCAATACCAGTTGTTTACCGCACCCTTCAGGGATCACAGCTGAGACACACACACACATACAAACCATGTCCTGTTCCAAAACCTCACAGTGGTCAGGACGCTGCTTTGCTCTCTTGCATGCCTGCGTTCACATATAGACCCTTTTGGCTAAAACAATATAATAGAAATAGCTCTGCTGGCCCATTTGAATGTAGATATTTAAGTCCAGTTGTAATCAGCAGTAGAAGAGCATTGGATCATGGACCATGATGTCATTCGTCCCCACCCATCCCCCATGCCTCTTTGATGACATCTACCTGTCTTCCCATGCCAGTCTCCTACCCTGACCATTGCATTGGACTTCGTGTGTGTTTACATGACAGATTGGGCCCCAGTAGGAACCTTAATTGCATCATTTCATGGATGTGAGTCAGCAGACCGGCTTACAGGCAGTAAACAGGAGCAGAGGAGCAATGGAGCTGCATAGAACAAACACACCCACATCCGTGAGATATGCTAGCATGGTCAGGGTTAATGGTCAGGGTTAGGGTTAGGGCTGTTCACTGCTCTGGCCATAAACTAGCCTTTCTGGGTTAACACACAACAAGAAATGAAGCAGATGAAATAAAAGATATAGAAATTAAGGTTTCCCTAAAGGTATTAACCCATGAAAAATAGGGCGAGATAAGGTTTAGGGTAACATATGCTATGCTCAGATAAAGCCAAAGATTTTAAATAAACATTTTCAGAAAATACACGTTTTTAAACTGTGGTGTCTTACAGTGAATGCAGTTTTGAACACTGAAGTCTTTTTAGCTTCCTTTATGTCAAAATTACATGTCTGTTGGAGTCCATGGCCGAATTCTAATCCGTCTTGAAGGTATACTGATGGGAATATTCCACATTGATACTACACGCTGCAACCATGCCCGCAGTGACCCATCAATTCAGTCAAATCAAAATGTATTTATATAGTGCTTTTTACAACAGTGATGGGAATGATAAATAATTCTCATCTTTGTTTGTGTTTATATACATGTGTTCTCTATGTAATTCTTATTCTTAAGAGTCCTTCTTGATGGTCAGTAATAGTAGTCCAGTGCCTTGGAGATACAGCCATAGCAGGGGAGAATTCAGGGTGGTGAGAGGGTCCAGGGCAGTGGCTTGATGCTTCATCCATAGCTGGTTAGTCAGGGCAGTGGGTTGGTCCTTCATCATAGCTGGTTAGTCAGGGCAGCGGGTTGATCCTTCATCATAGCTGGTTAGGCAGGAGGTGGCTGGCCCAGGGTGAATAGCAGGAAAGGCTTATCTCTTCTTGTCTCAGTATTTCTCGGGTAGGAGGACAACCATATAGAAACGAAAGAGGAACAATGTACACAAGAATATGCCAGATAAAAACTCAGACCAGATAGAAACCAAGACCAGACAGAAAGCCAAATCGGATAAAAACCCAGACTGGACAAAAAAGCCAGACCGGATAGAAACCCATACCAGATAAAAACCAAGGGGTTGCCACTTTTTGTCATCCACATCAGCTATTTACTTAGTAGACTTTTCAAATGAATCCATTTACTTAAAAATACATTGTAGCACTTAAATGCACTGCATTTATTATGAGGAATTATTGTTCTTCATAGCTCCAGAAATAATACCCAACAACAGGCTTTTATATGAAGGTGAGCCTGGATAAATAAGAAAGCAAGTAGTATAAATTTCTAATTATTTTTTGTTCTTTTCCTTCATTCTCCTTTCTAAAAAAATTCTGTTGAAAATAACTCTTCAGCCCATATACACAATATTATAACATACTTCTCTGAACATCTGAGTTGCAGTAATAGTTAGTATACAGGCTTGCTGTATTTATGCAGTACAGGGTTATACTGTTTATGAAAGATTTCCAGGCAAAGGTCCTCTGGGGGAGAAAACCTTTCTAAACGAAATGATACATGCTATAGAAAGTATATGAGTGTACATGTAATGTCACTTTGATTGGCTCGAGTGTGCAGATGATCTGGCATCACAACCCTTTGAATGAATTCTGGTGACTTGGAAAATGTGGGTGGTCCCCATCCAGCACTGTAACGATCACTCACTGTGATTGATATTTGAAGGCAGAATTTAATGAAGCTGTCAACCTGTATGACAAAGTCTCTGTGTTCATTTGGGTTGGGTGAAACTTTGCTTGATGTAAACTGACCTCAGACTGAACGTTGTTAGGGTTTGGCATGAATCCCTTTGTTTAAACTTCCAATGATGCCTCGATGAAACCTACACACTGTGGGATTAAAAACCTACACCCTGGGGGATTAGAAATCCATACCCTGTGGGATTAGAAATCCATATCCTGTGGGATTAAAAACCTACACTCTGTGGGATTAAAAACCCATACCTTGTGGGATTAAAAACCTACACCCTGTGGACGTGCAAGAAATGAGACACGTTCCAGCATGGAACCACAACAAACACCAGGGGGAGCCTGTGAGAAGTGGCCATTTGTTTTTACTTGGAAATACTCTTAGTAGAG
This sequence comes from Brachyhypopomus gauderio, assembly GCF_052324685.1. Taxonomy (NCBI): domain Eukaryota; kingdom Metazoa; phylum Chordata; class Actinopteri; order Gymnotiformes; family Hypopomidae; genus Brachyhypopomus; species Brachyhypopomus gauderio. The sequence goes on along the minus strand of NC_135225.1, from coordinate 235,448 downwards.
ATATTTGTAAGTGCTGCTCACTTTGGTTTCGTGTAGATTGGCCTTAGATGAAGGGCTTCAGACACACTGCCAGCGCCGTGAGACATAATGAACAGCGGTGCGTTTCTGACGCAGCAGCTGGTCTGGGATTGTAGTGCTGCACACAGAGGCTGCATTTTGTTGCCTTGTACTTGTGACAATGTCATTGCACAAAGTTGAAACTAATCTAATCCGTTTATGAAAAACAGTGTAGATTAATATAATCTAATAATCCTGCACATGACCTACCAAACCATCACGTAGACCTTGATCAGATAAACGCTCTAACTGTTATTTCATTTGTTTTGGGCACACAAGGTAATGAGTTTGTGGGGAATTGCACATCTGCATAAGGAATAGTAAAATCATACTGGGAATAAATGTCAGACTTGCACAAGGTTTTCAAACATGCTATACACTTTAATGAACGTTATATTTCTGGGAAGAAACTGAGATAGCCCTAGTTTTATTTACAGTACATGATCAAATTCTTCACATGAAACAAACAAACATAGCAGACAACTTAAATAACTTTGTGGCATAACTACTTAAATAATGAAAAAGAAAACAGATAAAGTGTGATTCTATTCACACCTTGCAAACAGCTCCAATGTGTTTCACATTAAGTGCTAAATTACAGATCAGTCTTAACGCATAGATTCCTCTCACTGAAAGCAAGATCACTTTAACAAGAGACATCATTGTTTCTCCAGAGACTGTGACAGTCCCAGAAATGCTGAGATAAAGAAAACTAGTAATAATGGCTAATGACAGTTACTAGTGAATGAATGTATGTATAGTATACTCCACTATACAGTATGCCCACCAGTATGTATAGTATACCTGGTAGGGGCACTGCTCAATGTGATTCTAGATTATCCTGGTAGGGCCATTCTCAGACGTATATGACACACTAGAACCAGTTTATGGATAAATACTGTACAAAATAAGCAAAATACTAGCAGAGGGAACCATGTTTGGGTAGTAGTATGTGGTAGATGTTAAAAATTTTTTAGAGATGTAATGCAGACTTCAGAAAATATCTTACTTTGTATAGAAAGTCTAGTTTACTTATACTTGTGATGAAGAACTTTGGATAATCTAGTCAACATCTTTTGTATCTTGACATTGGTGCCATTTACATGTGGTTTGAGACAGAAGTCAGTTGTTTTCTATGTCAACTTTAAATCCTTGAATGAACTACAGCCGTACAGGGGCTCTGAGCCACGTATGTACATGGATTATTAGTATTACTGGTAATATTGGCATTATTTCAGCTTCATGTTAACCAATTAAAACAGAGAGGAACATTTAATTGTATCTTGAATGTTTGACTGAACCTGGAAAGATTAATGTAAGATTATGATTCACACTTTGTCAGACTGATCACCTATACACCTATATACCTCTTTAAAGCAAAAAAGAACCACATAATTAGAAAACTGTAATTGAGTAGGTGACCGTATATGGTATGAATATTAATAGGCTTAATGTTAAAACTCTTTTCTATTAACACTCCTCTGTCATATATTATAACACTTAAAACAAATAAACCCTCTTCTATCAAACAATAGTAATACTTTATTATTCTGCAATGCTAAGTAGTACTTATAGTAGTACATTACTATAAGATACTAAGTAGTACTTATAGTACATTACTATCAAGTACTAAGTAGTAATTATAGTACATTACTATAAGATATTAAGTAGTACTTATCGTAGTACATTACTATAAGGTACTAAGTAGTACTTATCGTAGTACATTAAGATACTAAGTAGTACTTATCGTAGTACATTAAGACTATAAGATACTGAGTAGTACTTATAGTATATTGCTGTAAGATACTAAGTAGTACTTATAGTATATTACTATAAGATATGTTCAATGCTGTACTTCCCTTTTGGATTGTTTACTGAATATCAAACAGTGGATAAAATGACACACATTGAGGGTTTGACCATGACAAAGACACTGTGCACAATAGTGACCAATTTCCATCACTAATGATTAAAAAGGAACCATCTATATTTGTGGCAGTGTAACTAGCTGAAAACACGTTTGTGACAACAGAGTCTGTCGAGTCTTACAAACAAGAATGATAAGAAATGGCTAGCTTCTTTCTGTGCTGAAAAAGATAAACGTAATGAACATCATAAACATAGTGAAATGTACTATATTACATTGTGTGTTATCAAAGCAGCGTGCATGGTGATGACGAGCGCCAATAACAGCCCCACACCGTGATGCTAACCAAAGCAGCTGGAGCTGGGTATTTTCTCAGCATACCCGTTAAACCCACTTCCGTCTTAACAGTGTAAAAAAATTGAATCAATGTGACAACTAAATATTCTTGATTTGCACTCACCACAATTTCTTTATACAAAGACACTGACTTTGATAGGTCTTCAGGATTCAATTTGTAGGGACCCCCAGTCATTTGTTTGAAAGTGTCTTTTCTAGAAGAGCTACTGATACCCCTTTTAGATTCTTTTACACACTGAAAATAGATTGGCATCCAGTCGCATGGGTGTGATTCCTAACATCTAACCCCTAACATCTAAACATCTAACCCTCATATCTAACCCTAACCCATAACCCCTAACATCTAACCCTTACCATAACATCTAACCCTAACCCAAAGCCCATGGGGGTGATTCCTAACCATAACACCTAAACCTAACCCCAGTCTGAAGGGTATGATTCCTAAACCGAACCCTAACCCCAGGCCCATGATTCTATAGCACAGCTCTTGGTCAGTAGTGGTGGGTTTAATGCTATGGCACTAGTCAGCATTTTTCTTCAGACTAGCTATTCTTCTCAATGTTCAGAACTCAAAAGAGAAAGATTTGAAATTCACCAAAACAATGGGTAGAACAAAACTATTCCTCACATTTATCTGGTTTTAAGGCTAAACATTTTCGATTCGCAGAGTGTGTCCAAGGTAGTCATAACTTCCCATGTTACATTTCAGTCAGGCAGACTGTCCAATAGTTTCCATTAGTGAGCCTTGTAATATTTGCAAGTCTATGTTTCTTAGATTTTTCTTCCGTTTGTTGGGTCTGAACAGGCGTCCCATCTGTGTGCAGGACTGTACATTCAAACTGAACTCCAACAGTAAGCCTAGTTGTGTCATCTGAAAGGTCAAATTCACTCTGGAACTTTGCTTGGGACCCATAACAGCAGCAGGGATTACAACACTGGGCACGAGGAATAAACCTCTAGTCTTGTAGTGGAATATATCGTGTATCGTATCGTAAACAGTCTGTATGGTGATTTCGTGTTGCGTGTTGGTTTTGAACTGGCTGGTATTTGCCCGAACAACCAGTTCTCAATACGTCAACCAAACAGGGCATCCAGCATTAACTGAGCTGTGGCACTGGTACCAGTGGAATGTGGTGAAGGTTGTGGTGATCCAGATGCTGGAATGCAGTTGGATATTGAGGGTGGTGGTGGTGGAGGTGGTGGTGGTCTGGAAGCCAACTCTTAAATATCAAAGTACATCCTCTTTCTTATCTCCTTATACGATATAGCTGGTGAGGTCCAGCAGGTATGACGTCATGTCGATGATGTGATCCAGGAGGCCGTCCTTGTCTCTGTCCGTCTGCACATCCCACTCCCCTTTCTCACACTGCGAGCCGGAGAAACCCTCCTTACACAAGCACTTGTTGGGCTCAGTGCACACGCCAGCGTTGCGGCAGGCGGGATCACATTTAGCTTCAAGAAACAGAAGCAACAGCAGCACATAAGCACAACTCAGCAACTGTGCTGCAAGGAGAAGTCACCCTAACCATAATCTCTAATCCTAATCCCTAACCTCACCCTAACCATAATCTCTAATCCTAACCTCTAACCTCACCCTAACCATAATCTCTAATCCCTAACCTCTAACCTCACCCTAACAATGACCTCTAATCCCTAACCTCTAACCTCACCCTAACCATAATCTCTAATCCTAATCCCTAACCTCTAACCTCACCCTAACAATGACCTCTAATCCTAATCCCTAACCTCTAACCTCACCCTAACAATGACCTCTAATCCCTAACCTCTAACCTCACCCTAACCATAATCTCTAATCCTAATCCCTAACCTCTAACCTCACCCTAACAATGACCTCTAATCCCTAACCTCTAACCTCACCCTAACCATAATCTCTAATCCTAATCCCTAACCTCTAACCTCACCCTAACAATGACCTCTAACCCTAATCCCTAACTTCTAACTTCACCCTAACCCCAGAAAGGAAAATCAGTATTAACTTATGTAGTGTCCCATTGTTCTCTAATTATATTAATTTATATCACTAGATATTTATGTACTTATTAAAGGCCCAAAAGTTCTCAACGTTTACAGTTTATATCTGCATGAATGCATGTGTGCGCGCGTGTGTGCGTGCATATGTGTGTGCGCGCGTGTGTGTGCGTATGTGCGTGTGTGTGCGCATGTGTGCATATGTGTGTGTGTGTGTGCATATGTGTGTGTGTGCGTACATATGTGTGTGCGTGCGTGTGTGCATATGTGTGTGCATATGTGTGTGTGTGCGTGGGTGTGGGTGTGTGTGTGTGTGTGCGTATGTGTGTGTGTGTGCGTGTGGGTGTGTGTGTGCATGTGTGCATATGTGTGTGTGTGTGTGCATATGTGTGTGTGTGCGTGCATATGGGTGTGTGTGTGTGTGTGTGTGTGTGTGTGCGTATGTGTGTGTGTGTGCGTGTGGGTGTGCGTGCATATGTGTGTGTGTGCGTGCATATGGGTGTGGGTGTGTGTGTGTGCGTATGTGTGTGTGGGTGTGTGTGTGGGTGTGTGTGGGTGTGTGTGTGCGTGTGGGTGCGTGTATGTGGGTGTGTGTGTGGGTGTGTGTGTGTGCGTATGTGTGTGTGTGTGTGCGTATGTGTGTGCGTATGTGTGTGTGGGTGTGGGTGTGTGTGTGTGTGCGTGTGTGTGTGCGTGTGTGTGTGCGTATGTGTGTGTGTGCGTATGTGTGTGTGTGTGTGTGTGTGTGTGTGTGTGCGTATGTGTGTGTGTGTGTGCGTATGTGTGTGTGTGTGTGTGTGTGTGTGTGTGTGTGTGCGTATGTGTGTGTGTGTGTGTGTGTGTGTCTCACCTCGTGTGCAGAAGGGCCCCTCCCAGCCACTGTGGCAGCAGCACAGACCGGTGGGGGAGCAGTGGCCATTTCTGCACTCACGAGAACAGCTGCTGCTCAACATCTCTGGAGCTTCTGCTGGCCGACGGCACTCCTTGGGCACCTGGGGCCTGCGGGAACACAGTGGCCCTCACTGTCACAGTGGCCCTCACTGTCACAGTGGCCCTCATTGTCACAGTGGCCCTCACTGTCACAGTGGCCCTCACTGTCACAGTGGCCCTCAGTCACAGTGAACAAAAACTCAGTGAGGCTCCTTTCCTGTTTCTTTCTCATCCCTCCCACCCTCACACACACACGCTACCCTCACACACACACACTACCCTCACACACACACACTACCCTCACACACACACTGCCCATGTTTATTTGTTCTCTCACACATGCACGTAACACATACTAACACACAGCACACACAGGCCAGGCCACATTTTCATAATATGGGGGTCAGATTAATTTATTATTGTTTTTCATGTTTTTCTTTTCTTTTTGGCAACATCTGGAAATGAGAGCAACAGTGTTTTGTGTGCAATGGGGCTCTGATGCTGAACACATCCAGAGTACCAGCACTGAAACTAGCAAACATCCAAACTTCTTCAGCACGATGCTAATGAGTCAACCAGATCTCAGCAAGGCTGTAACACACACACACACACACACACACACACACACACACACACACACACATAGATGTGTGCACACACGCACAGTGTAACTGGAGTCCACCTAAGAAACTTGTGTATGGGGGGCGGGGCTGAACCAAGGTGGGACAGCAAGGCCAATCAGAGACAGAGGACAGACCACTGGGCAGCCACACCTCACACTGCAGCACAGGTGATTTATTGTGTGACTAAATCCCAACTAAACACATTTGTACTCTGTCAGGAACCTTCAGTTTCCAGTAAGAGAAACAGAGAGAACTGTTGACTTTTCATGAAGACTGAGGGGGGTGGGTGGGGCGAGGGGTGGTAAGTGGTGTGGGGGTAAGTGAGTGGAGTGAGAGGGCAAGTGAATGGGGTGAGGGGTGGTGAGTAGGGGGAGGGGCAGGTGAGTGGGGTGAGAGGCAGGTGAGTGAGGTGAGGGGCAGGTGAGTAGGGTGAGTGGCAGGTGAGTGGGGTGAGTGGCAGGTGAGTGGGGTGAGGGGCAGGTGAGTGAGGTGAGGGGCAGGTGAAAGGGTAGGTGAGTGGTGTGAGGGGCAGTTGAGTGAGGTGAGGGGCAGGTGAAAGGGTAGGTGAGTGGTGTGAGGGGCAGGTGAGTGAGGTGAGGGGCAGGTGAGTGAGGTGAGGGGCAGGTGAAAGGGTAGGTGAGGGGTGTGAGGGGTAGGTGAGTGGGGTGAGGGGCAGGTAAGTGGTGTGAGGGGCAGGTAAGTGGTGTGAGGGGCAGGTAAGTGGTGTGAGGGGTAGGTGAGTGGTGTGAGGGGCAGTTGAGTGAGGTGAGGGGCAGGTGAAAGGGTAGGTGAGTGGTGTGAGGGGCAGGTGAGTGAGGTGAGGGGCAGGTGAGTGGTGTGAGGGGCAGGTGAAAGGGTAGGTGAGGGGTGTGAGGGGTAGGTGAGTGGGGTGAGGGGCAGGTGAGTGGGGTGAGGGGCAGGTGAGTGGTGTGAGGGGTAGGTGAAACTGCTTCCTGCCGACGCTGTTGCGGAGCGAATTTTGAAATTGTTTTCTAAAGTATAATAATCTATTTACGTGCTAATCTTTACCTTTTGCCTTCCTAGATAAATTTTACAGGTTTTATTCCGGCCGCTGACCAACTTTCTGCCTTCACAAATCAGCTAGCGTAAGTTTATATATCGGCTAGACACGGTAAGTGTTTTGATTTATTCATGGCTGGTGTTGGTTTGTTTCCTTGTTCGGAGTGTGGCATGTTTAGCCTAGACCCTTTCGCCACTGATAGTAATAGTGATAGTATTTGTGAGAGGTGCAAACTAGTAAATTCTCTCGTGGCGAAAGTGGAAAGTTTAGAGCGCCGCGTCCACTCATTATTGAGGGATAGAGAGACAGGGTCTGTAGTAGCTGTGGACGCGCCAGGGAGAACTAGCGCCTCCGCGACTCCGGCGATAGAGCCCTCACAGCGGAGCGAATGGGTGACGTCTCGGCGGCGTAGTCGGAGAGCGAGGGCTGCAGCTACCGCTAACGCCAGCGCTAGCCCACCAGAGCACCACTCCCCGGTTCACGTGTCCAACAGGTTTGCCCCGCTCAGTGCTACACCCTCTGAGGAGACTCTGGTGATAGGAGACTCTATAGTTCGGCACGTGAAAGTCGCTATTCCTGTAGGGGCTCCAGCGGTTACAGTCAGCTGTTTACCGGGAGCCAGAGCGCCGGACATTAGTGGCAACCTTAGACTGTTAGCCCATAAACGATTCTCTAGGATAGTTATACATGTAGGGGCCAACGATATACGTCTGCGGCAGTCAGAGGTGACTAAGGCTAATGTTAAAGAGGTGGTTAAATTAGCCCAGACGATGTCCGATGCCGTAATCTGCTCTGGCCCCATCCCAATGCGGCGCTGTGATGAGCAGTACAGCAGGCTCACGTCGCTAAACCGCTGGATGTCCAAGTGATGTTCAGAAAATCAAGTGGGCTTTATTAATAATTGGGAAGAGTTCGAGGGCAAGCCTGGTCTTTTAGGCAGGGACGGTGTCCACCCCACCTGGGATGGCGCTGCCCTGTTATCTTGCAGCATAGCCCGTAGTCTGTTAGTGGGCAGTGTAGCACTAGGAGCTGCTGACTAACCAGAGTCGCGACCAGGCCGCAGACTAACGGGCTAAACCGTCTGTCTGCGAGCTGCTTAGAGGCGTCACCAAGATCCCATAGGATTGAGACTGTGTCTGTGCCCCGGGTTAAATTAAATCATAAGAAAATAGTCCGCCCTAAGTTTTTAACTAATATTCAGACTTCACATCAAATTATTACAACCTATATGACTGATCTGAAAATTGGAATAATCAATATTCGATCGCTCAACTCAAAAGCAGTTTTTGTAAATGAACTTATAACAGACCAGAAAATTGATATTCTATGTCTAACTGAAACGTGGGTTCAATCTGGTGATTATTTAACTCTAAACGAAGCCACTCCTGTGGGATATAGTTATATACATAGACCTAGACTGTCAGGCAGAGGAGGTGGAATATGTATAATCTATCGTGATTGTTTAGAAATTCATCAGAAATACTTAGATATCTCAAACTCATTTGAGATGCAGTCTATTAATGTAATTAGTCCATCTGAAAATAAAAGTACATTTTCCCTAACCAATGTATACAGACCACCAGGGCCTTACTCAGATTTCTTAAATGATTTCACTGATTTTGCAGCAAATTTAGCAGTATGTAGTGACAAAATAATAATGGTAGGAGACTTTAACATACACTTTGATAATGCGGAGGATCCACTGACAAGGGCTTTTACTTCTATATTGAACTCTGTCGGCATTAAACAAAACGTAGTAGGACCTACACATTATCGAAATCATACCCTAGATCTAATATTAACGCTGGGTATCGACGTAGATAATATAAACATACTCCCGCAAACCGTAGCAATCTCCGATCACTATTTAGTCAAATTCGATTTTCACCTTAACATAAATACCCGCCCGTCTCCTTGGCAGTGTATAAAGCGCTCGATAAATTCATCAACAGCAACACAGTTTATTGAAACCCTCCCTGACCTAACTGCTTTAGCCCACTCGCCATCCGATCCAGAAGAGTTAGATAGTCTAAACGACTACTTAGAGAATACCTGCAGATCAGCTCTAGATATAGTAGCTCCACTAAAATATAAAAAAGCTAGATCCAAAAAGCTCGCCCCGTGGTACACTGACCAAACTAGAAACTTAAAACAAATAGCACGTAAATTAGAGCGGAAATGGCGATCTACTAAATTGGAAGTATTCCACTGTGCCTGGAAGGATAGCATTATTGACTACAAACGGGCACTCACTAAAGCACGCTCAGCATACTTAGCCTCACTGATAGAGAAAAATAAAAACAATCCTAGATTTCTTTTTAATACTATTTCTAAACTTACAAAAAATCAAGCAGGCACAGTACCTCAGATTCCAGTAAACCTCACTAGTAATGTATTTATAGATTTCTTTGATAATAAAATAGAGAATATTAGACAAAATATAAAACCCTTTATTAGCAATACAACTGGTATGTCATCTGGTTTGGTTGATATTGATTTAAATTACATACCGGGAGAAAAACTTGATGCTTTTCATCCACTCCCAAAATCAGAATTAGAGAAAATAATTTCTTCCTTAAATTGTACTACCTGCACATTAGACTCAGTTCCCTCAAATTTATTAAGAGGTATTACCAGCTGTAACTGAACCTCTTCTAACTATAGTTAACTCATCCATTACAATAGGTCACATGCCCAAATCATGCAAGTTAGCAATTATCAAACCTCTGATCAAGAAGCCAAATCTTGATCCGACTGTGCTATCTAATTATAGACCCATTTCAAACACATCATTTATATCTAAGATCATAGAAAAAGCTGTTGCCCAGCAATTATGCCTATATCTGCATAGGAATAACATATTTGAAAAGTTCCAATCTGGTTTTAGGCCCCATCACAGTACTGAAACAGCATTAGTTAAAGTAACAAATGATCTCCTCCTTGCATCAGATCAAGGCTATGTATCACTGTTAGTGCTTCTTGATCTTAGTGCAGCTTTCGACACAATTGATCATAGGATCTTGTTAGAAAGGTTAGATCGCTGGCTTGGAGTCTCAGGCACAGCCCTTTCATGGTTTCAGTCTTACTTAACAAATCGCTATCAGTTTGTAGAGCTCAATAATATTTCATCCAAACGTACAATGGTTAAATATGGGGTCCCGCAAGGCTCCATCTTAGGACCACTATTATTTACATTATATATGCTACCATTGGGCACAGTAATAAACAAACATGGTGTCAATTTTCACTGCTATGCGGATGACACTCAACTTTACATATCAGCCAAACCCGATGACAAACTCAGTTTAGGAAAAATTGAGGCCTGTGTAAGAGATATTAAATGCTGGATGTCTCTAAACTTCCTACAATTAAATGAGGACAAAACAGAAGTTCTCCTTGTGGGCCCTAAGGCCGCAAGACAGAAAATTCCAAATTTAATGCTTAATCTTGCAGACTATCCCATTACACCTGGCACAGTAGCCAAAAACCTAGGCATCATACTCGACTCTGACCTATCATTTGATAAATATATAGATAATACTACTAGGATAGCTTTTCTACATCTCCGCAATATTGCCAAATTAAGAAATGCATCATCACAGGATGATGCAGAAAAATTGGTGCACGCCTTTGTTAGCTCTAGACTAGACTACTGCAATTCACTACTCTCAGGATGTTCAAATAGGAATCTAAATAAACTTCAAATAGTTCAAAATGCCGCAGCTAGAGTTCTGACCAGAACTAGAAAATTTCAGCATATTAGACCAGTCCTATCAGCCCTGCATTGGCTCCCAGTTAAATTTCGTATTGATTTTAAAATTCTATTATTAGCATATAAAGCACTACACGGGCTTGCTCCTGAATACCTCCAGGAACTTATTTCCTACTATGAACCCCCACGTCAACTAAGATCACAGGGTGCTGGTCTGTTATTAGTTCCACAAATTAACAAGGTAACAGCAGGGGGAAGAGCCTTTTCTTATAAGGCCCCCCAGCTTTGGAATAATCTTCCTAAATGTGTCCGGGACTCTGACACAGTCACAATCTTTAAATCTAGGTTGAAAACCCACTTATTTAGTCTAGCGTTTGATAATTAATATCCCCCTTAGATAAAGGTACAGATCCAGGGGTTCATAGACGAAGGGTTTTATGGTAGACTGGGGTGCTGGTGCTGTCATCCTGTCACTGCTCGTGGTCACTCAAGTTTGTTGACAGTGCAGTGGATGGATGCCATTGTCTCAGAATGCCCCCAAGCCTATGTTACCTTCTGGTTCTGCCTTTTTTAGCTAGGCTGTAATAATTTAACTTAGTGCCGGAGTTGCTGCCACACTCCAGAAATGTTTATAATTTTACCTGTCCTGTACATGTCCTCATACAGAGCTAATTTTCCCTGTTTCATTTCTCCACATGGCTGCCTGCCTGCTTGAGGAATAATGAGATGAGGAGAGACAAGCGATCCATCCTGGGCCGGCCACCTCCTGCCTAACCGGATGCCTACACCATGATGGACATTATTACATCTTTTATATTCTGTCTAAATGGACATTATTGCATCTTTTACATTCTGTCTATATTGTTGTTGTTGTCATGGTGACCGGTGTCGGCCAGAGGAGGATGGGCTCCCCCCCTGAGTCTTGGTTCCTCTCAAGGTTTCTTCCTCATGCAAAAACTAGGGAGTTTTTCCTTGCCACTGTCGCCTTTGGCTTGCTCACTGGGGGCTAGGACTCGGCACTTGTAAAGCTGCTTTGTGACAACAACTGTTGTAAAAAGCGCTATATAAATAAAATTTGATTTGATTTGATTTGAAAGGGTAGGTGAGTGGTGTGAGGGGCAGGTGTGTGGGGTGAGGGGTAGGTGAGTGGTGTGAGGGGTAGGTGAAAGGGTAGGTGAGTGGTGTGAGGGGCAGGTGAAAGGGTAGGTGAGGGGTAGGTGAGGGGTGTGAGGGGCAGGTGAGTGGGGTGAGGGGCAGGTGAGTGGTGTGAGGGGTAGGTGAAAGGGTAGGTGAGTGGTGTGAGGGGTAGGTGAGTGGGGTGAGGGGTAGGTGAGTGGTGTGAGGGGTAGGTGAAAGGGTAGGTGAGTGGTGTGAGGGGTAAGTGAAAGGGTGGGGTGAGGGGTAGGTGAGTGGTGTGAGGGGCAGGTGAGTGGGGTGAGGGGCAGGTGAGTGGTGTGAGGGGCAGGTGAAAGGGTAGGTGAGTGGTGTGAGGGGTAGGTGAGTGGGGTGAGGGGTAGGTGAGTGGTGTGAGGGGTAGGTGAAAGGGTAGGTGAGTGGTGTGAGGGGCAGGTGAAAGGGTAGGTGAGGGGTGTGAGGGGCAGGTGAGTGGGGTGAGGGGCAGGTGAGTGGTGTGAGGGGTAGGTGAAAGGGTAGGTGAGTGGTGTGAGGGGCAGGTGAGTGAGGTGAGGGGCAGGTAAAAGGTTAGGTGAGGGGCAGGTGAGTGAGGTGAGGGGCAGGTGAAAGGGTAGGTGAGGGGTAGGTGAGGGGTGTGAGGGGCAGGTGAGTGGGGTGAGGGGCAGGTGAGTGGTGTGAGGGGCAGGTGAGTGAGGTGAGGGTTAGGTGAAAGGGCAGGTGAGTGGTGTGAGGGGTAGGTGAGTGAGGTGATGGGCAGGTGAGGGGTGTGAGGGGCAGGTGAGGGGTGTGAGGGGCAGGTGAGGGGTGTGAGGGGCAGGTGAGGGGTGTGAGGGGTGTGAGGGGCAGGTGAGTGGTGTGAGGGGCAGGTGAGTGGTGTGAGGGGCAGGTGAGTGGTGTGAGGGGCAGGTGAGTGAGGTGAGGGGCAGGTGAGTGGTGTGAGGGGCAGGTGAGTGGTGTGAGGGGCAGGTGAGTGGTGTGAGGGGCAGGTGAGTGAGGTGAGGGGCAGGTGAGTGGTGTGAGGGGTAGGTGAGGGGCAGGTGAGTGGTGTGAGGGGTAGGTGAAAGGGTAGGTGAGGGGCAGGTGAGTGAGGTGAGGGAGGTGAGGGGCAAGTGAAAGGGTAGGTGAGGGGAGGTGAGTGAGGTGAGGGGCAGGTGAAAGGGTAGGTGAGTGGTGTGAGGGGTAGGTGAGTAGGGTGAGGGGCAGGTGAGTGGGGTGAGGGGCAGGTGAGTGAGGTGAGGGGCAGGTGAGGGGTGTGAGGGGCAGGTGAGTGGTGTGAGGGGCAGGTGAGTGAGGTGAGGGGCAGGTGAGTGGGGTGAGGGGCAGGTGAGTGAGGTGAGGGGCAGGTGAGTGGTGTGAGGGGTAGGTGAAAGGGTAGGTGAGGGGCAGGTGAGTGAGGTGAGGGGCAAGTGAAAGGGTAGGTGAGGGGCAGGTGAGTGGTGTGAGGGGCAGGTGAGTGGTGTGAGGGGCAGGTGAGTGGGGTGAGGGGCAGGTGAGTGGTGTGAGGGGCAGGTGAGGGGCAGGTGAGTGGTGTGAGGGGTAGGTGAGTGGTGTGAGGGGTAGGTGAAAGGGTAGGTGAGGGGCAGGTGAGTGAGGTGAGGGGCAAGTGAAAGGGTAGGTGAGGGGCAGGTGAAAGGGTAGGTGAGTGGTGTGAGGGGTAGGTGAGGGGCAGGTGAGTGGTGTGAGGGGCAGGTGAGTGAGGTGAGTGGTAGGTGAGGGGCAGGTGAGTGGTGTGAGGGGTAGGTGAGGGGCAAGTGAAAGGGTAGGTGAGGGGCAGGTGAGTGAGGGGCAAGTGAAAGGGTAGGTGAGGGGCAGGTGAGTGAGGTGAGGGGCAGGTGAAAGGGTAGGTGAGTGGTGTGAGGGGTAGGTGAGGGGCAGGTGAGTGAGGTAAGGGGCAGGTGAGTGAGGTAAGGGGCAGGTGAGTGAGGTGAGGGGCAGGTGAGTGGTGTGAGGGTGTAGGTGAGGGGCAAGTGAAAGGGTAGGTGAGGGGCAGGTGAAAGGGTAGGTGAGTGGTGTGAGGGGCAGGTGAGTGGTGTGAGGGGCAGGTGAGTGGGGTGAGGGGCAGGTGAGTGGGGTGAGGGGCAGGTGAGTGGGGGGTAGGTGAAAGGGTAGGTGAGTGGTGTGAGGGGCAGGTGAGTGGTGTGAGGGGCAGGTGAGGGGTGTGAGGGGTAGGTGAGTGGTGTGAGGGGCAGGTGAGTGAGGTGAGGGGCAGGTGAGTGAGGTGAGGGGTAGGTGAAAGGGCAGGTGAGGGGTGTGAGGGGTAGGTGAGTGGTGTGAGGGGCAGGTGAGTGGGGTGAGGGGTAGGTGAGTGGTGTGAGGGGTAGGTGAGTGGTGTGAGGGGCAGGTGAGTGAGGTGAGGGGCAGGTGAAAGGGTAGGTGAGGGGTGTGAGGGGTAGGTGAGGGGTGTGAGGGGTAGGTGAGTGGGGTGAGGGGCAGGTGAGTGGGGTGAGGGGCAGGTGAGTGGTGTGAGGGGCAGGTGAATGGTGTGAGGGGCAGGTGAGTGGTGTGAGGGGCAGGTGAGGGGCAGGTGAGTGAGGTGAGGGGCAGGTGAGTGGTGTAAGGGGTAGGTGAGGGGCAGGTGAGTGGTGTGAGGGGTAGGTGAGGGGCAGGTGAGTGAGGTGAGGGGTAGGTGAGGGGCAGGTGAGTGGTGTGAGGGGCAGGTGAGTGGTGTGAGGGGCAGGTGAGTGGTGTGAGGGGCAGGTGAGTGAGGTGAGGGGCAGGTGAGTGGTGTGAGGGGCAGGTGAGGGGTGGTTTTCCAGTACTGCTTTCAGCCCTTTCTCTCATCTACACTCTGGCTGTTTTTGTGCTGTTGTGATAGACTGAGTTAAAACAAAACAGGCAGAGAAAATGAGGAAAAGAAAGAAACAGAGATTGAGGGTGAAAAAAAAGAGAGAGAGAGAGGGGAGGTCCCAGGAGGACTGAGAGGACTGGGTCAGTGCTACTGAGCACTGTGTGTGGCTGTCAGGGTGGCCCTGGAAACACCTGCTGCTGTGGCCCTTAACAAAGGCAGCTGGGTCAACAGGCACTGTGGGAATGCATCCACTCTGGGGGGCCACTCGCATAAAACATAGACTGATAAATTAAAGGAGGGCCCTGGCTTATTAGTTTAAGAGTGTTCCAGACACTACTGCTCTGTGAGAGGCCACCCGGGCCTCTTTGTTCCAGCCAGCACACCAACCTCCTCCTACTGGATCTCTCTTCTACAGCTCCGTGCATCGCGTGGCTTACATCCTGTACAGAGGATTTAAGGGGACATTAACATCTAGCCTTAGTGATCAGTGAGATACCCCAGACATAACTCTCCCCCGTTAAAATTATTATGCAGCAATCTTAGGATCTTCCTCAAGGCATAACTAATGTTAAACGGGAATATCAGTTCAGTGGCACAAGCTGTGGGGGGGTGTACAACTGGGCCTCTTCCTCCTCCTCTTCCTCCTCTCATCACCGGGACCTCCCTGTACTTTTTCTCATCTCTCACTATTGTCTCACTATGTATTGCATTGTTACATACATCAGGAAATTTTACTGTGTATTATAGTAGCTGTTCAGTAACACTGCTGTGAAGGGGATGAGCCACAGAGAGAGGTAGGGCCAGAACATGTGAATGCATTAGAATACATTAGAATACATTAGAGCGTATGTGTCTGTCCCGCTCTTCATACACACACACAAACACACACACACACACACACACACACACACACACACACACACACACACACACACACATGATTTTTGTCTTCCGTGACAAACCCATTATGTTAAAGACAGATAAATAAATAAATAATATTTGAAATGTTTAATGTTTAGGGTTAAGGTTTTGACCATGTTTTGAAGTTCAAGGAGCAAGAAGTATTAGAAAATGAGGGGTTTACCAAACGTTGGATTTGCCATTATATTTGTGGAATTAAGAAATGAAAAAATATTTTGATAATGAAAGAATAACCTCCAGAAAAGCAGATGCCTGACACCACACACATCCACCTCGACGCTCGAATCTTAGACTGGTTGGCCTCCCTGAAGGAAAATGAGGGACTGATATATGCGCTTTTTTTGAGAACATGATCCCCAAAGTGCTTGGTGAGTTCCCAAAACCACTACTTATCGAAAGGGCTCATCGAATAGGCAGTGTGCAGTTGCAGTCTGACAACGACCGACTCCCTGTGCGCCCGAGGGTGATAATGATGAAGTTTCTAAACTACGCTGATAAGGAACGTGTCATGAAATCTGCAAGAGATGCGGGCGAGATAAACTACGATGGGGAGAAGATTCTGTTTTTCCCTGACATCTCCACTAGCCTACGCAAACGGAGGCAGGTCTTTGATCCGGTGAAGAAACAGTTGGCTGCCCTCTCGTAACCAACACCGCGCTTCGGTGTCATTCATCCTGCGACACTGTTAATCACCTTCCAGGGAAGACGACAGTTCAAGAACGCATCGGAGGCAGAGAAGTTCGCTCGGCAGCTGATAGTCACTAAGTGAGCTGACACTGAGCAAGTTGACACTAGTGACTGAAGTGACATATGGAGAAATCCCCCTTTCTCTTCTTTGCTGACTATGGCCAGTTAAGATAACAACAAAATGGACGGTGACAGCATTGCAAAGTAAGCATTTACAAGTATCCAACTAAGAATGTTATAAAGTTTTTGTTTTGGTCACTTTTGGTGAGGCTCTATGGAGCTCAACAGAGGCTAAGCGCTGCCTGGCCAAGGAATGGAAAACAGAGTTGTTCTGTGTTTTGGCGCAGTGGCTGAAAGGAATGTGTTTTTATTTTGCTTTAGAGAGAATTAGTTACACCACAAAAGGCAAGCTAAACAAGTTTTGGAGGATTTGGTACATATTCTGTGACTTTCTTGAAAGTAATAATATTAAAGTAGAAGGCTGGGATACTGTTGGAATTTGAAATGAGCCCCCCCCCCCCCCCCCCCCCTTATTTTATTTGATTCTACTCTAATTTATTATCACTATTATTGTCATTATTATTATTATTGTCATCATTACTAGTGTTATTGTTTTTATTCTGTAAAATTTTTTATGTATGTATGTATTTTCCTTTTTCCCCTTTAAAGTGGATTACACTACAAGGACTTTCTGTCTTCATGAGTCATTATACCTTTATACTAGGTGGACACTTTCATGGAGCTCAGGCCTTTAGGGGAGACTTTTTGTATTATTTCAGTTTGTGCCTTGGGTTTTTGGATTGCAGTATGTTTTGTATAAAGTAGAAAACCTTAATAAAGATGTTTAAAAAAAAAAACAAACACATCCACCTCGCCTGCCACACATTCACAGACATCCACTTCAGCAGCTCCAATTGCATGCCCTGCTGACTGTCATGCACCCATCACGACACACGTGTGCTTCCCCGCTACCATCGCGGCACACGTGTGCTTCCCCGCTATCATCGCGGCACACATGTGCTTCCCCGCTACCATCACGACACACGTGTGCTTCCCCGCTACCATCGCGACACACGTGTGCTTCCCCGCTACCATCGCGACACACGTGTGCTTCCCCGCTACCATCACGACACACGTGTGCTTCCCCGCTACCATCACGACACACGTGTGCTTCCCCGCTACCATCGCGACACACGTGTGCTTCCCCGCTACCATCGCGGCACACGTGTGCTTCCCCGCTATCATCGCGGCACACGTGTGCTTCCCCGCTACCATCACGACACACGTGTGCTTCCCCACTACCATTGCGGCACACGTGTGCTTCCCCGCTACCATCGCGGCACACGTGTGCTTCCCCGCTACCATCACGACACACGTGTGCTTCCCCGCTCCCAGTTACCAGTTTAATAGTTACTCCTTTCACTTGGGCCTTAAAAGATTCTCCCCATTTAACCAGGTGTCTGAGTCAAGTGATTCGTGCTGATGGTCTATAACCTGCTGGACTCCATCTGACCGGCACGTTAATATCTCACGATAATTATTCTTTTTTGATTCTACTCAAATTAGCTGTTTTTTGTGTGTTTCATTAATAAACTAAAGACCCATTTCAAACACATCATTTATATCTAAGATCATAGAAAAAGCTGTTGCCCAGCAATTATGCCTATATCTGCAATAGGCATCACATATTTGAAAAGTTCCAATCTGGTTTTAGGCCCCATCACAGTACTGAAACAGCATTAGTTAAAGTAACAAATGACCTCCTCCCTGCTTCAGATCAAGGTTATGTATCGCTGTTAGTGCTTCTTGATCTTAGTGCAGCTTTCGACACAATTGATCATAGGATCTTGCTAGAAAGGTTAGAAGTCTCTGGCACAGCCCTTTCTTGGTTTCATTTTTACTTAACAAATCGCTATCAGTTTGTAGAGCTCAATAATATTCCATCCAAACGTACAAAAGTTAAATATGGGGTCCCGCAAGGCTCCATTCTAGGACCAGTATTATTTACATTATATATGCTACCACTGGGCACAGTTATAAACAAACATGGTGTCAATTTTCACTGCTATGCAGATGACACTCAACTCTACATATCAGCCAAACCTGATGACAAACTCAGTTTAAGAAAAATTGAGGCCTGTGTAAGAGATATTAAATGCTGGATGTCTCTAAACTTCCTCCAACTTAATGAGGACAAAACAGAAGTTCTTCTTCTGGGCCCTAAGGCCTCAAAACAGAAAATTCCAGATCTAATGCTTAATCTCGCAGGCTACCCCATTACACCTGGCACAGTAGCCAAAAACCTAGGCGTCATACTCAACTCTGACCTATCATTTGATAAATACATAGATAATACTACTAGGATAGCTTTTCTACATCTCCGTAACATTGCTAAATTAAGAAATGCATTATCACAGGATGATGCGGAAAAATTGGTGCACGCCTTTGTTAGCTCTAGATTAGACTACTGCAATGCACTACTGTCAGGATGTTCAAATAGGAATCTAAATAAACTTCAAATAGTTCAAAATGCCGCAGCCAGGGTTCTGACCAGAACTAGAAAATTTCAGCATATCAGTCCAGTCCTATCAGCCCTGCATTGGCTCCCAGTTAAATTCCGTATTGACTTTAAAATTCTTTTATTAACTTATAAAGCACTGCACGGGCTTGCTTCTGAGTACCTTCAGGAACTTATTTCCTATTACGAACCCCCACTAAGATCACAGGGTGCTGGTCTTTTATTAGTTCGAAAAATTAATAAGGTAACAGCAGGGGGAAGAGCCTTTTCTTGTAAGGCCCCCCAGCTTTGGAATAATCTTCCTAAATGCGTCCGGGACTCCAACACAGTCACAATCTTTAAGTCTAGGTTGAAAACCCACTTATTTAGTTTAGCGTTTGATAATTAATATCCCCCCTTAGATAAAAGTACAGATCCAGGGGTTCATAGACGAAGGGTTTTATGGTAGACTGGGGCGCTGGTGCTGTCGTCCTGTCACTGCTCGTGGTCACTCAAGTTTGTTGACAGTGCAGTGGACGGATGCCATTGTCTCAGAATGCCCCCAAGCCTATGTTACCTTCTGGTTCTGCCTTTTTAGCTAGGCTGTAATAATTTAACTAAATGCCGGAGTTGCTGCCACACTCCGGAAATGTTTATAATTTTACCTGTCCTGTATATGTCCTCATACAGAGCTAATTTTCCCTGTTTCATTTCTCCACATGGCTGCCCGCCTGCTTGAGGATTAATGAGATGAGGAGACCAGCGATCCATCCTGAGCCAGCCACCTCCTGCCTAACCGGATGCATACATCATGATGGACATTATTACATATTTTTCCTTTTCTTTCTCTTCTTTCTGTCTAAATTGTTGTTGTTGTCATGGTGACCGGTGTCGGCCAGAGGAGGATGGGTTCCCCCCCTGAGTCTTGGTTCCTCTCAAGGTTTCTTCCTCATGCAAAAAAACTAGGGAGTTTTTCCTTGCCACTGTCGCCTTTGGCTTGCTCACTGGGGGCTAGGACTCGGCACTTGTAAAGCTGCTTTGTGACAACAACTGTTGTAAAAAGCGCTATATAAATAAAATTTGATTGATTGATTGATTGATAAACTCCCTGAGTACCAACACTCACTCGTGACTAAGACGTCACAATTGGGTTCCACATTTTCTACAGCACATCTTTTATTATATATAAAATAAAAATAAATCAAATATCATCAAACTCAGAATATAAGGGGACAATGGTTCAACTCGCATTTCTCCCCTAAGTATGTTTTAATATATCAGATTTTTTTGCACAAAAGAATTAATTAATTAAAGTAATTGAAATGTGTTGGATCAGTTAGCACAGTTTGCAATATTCAGATTAATTGAAACTGATCTGTATGAGACTGTAGATGTTTACACTGTTCTGTCTTCATCACTGCCACTGGCTACTATATAGTCACATAACGCTGTAATGTCTACGTTGGATGTGCATATGCACATGTTTCAGTGAGACACAACCTATTTGTTATTCAAGGTTAATGCCCCGCCAACACATGTGAATACATGCAGACACCCTGGCGTGACAAGTTTATCGAAACATGTTGAACGTTTGAGGTGATGTGATACATTCCCTCTGTCTGGGCCCAAAACCCTTCTTTTCAGTAAAGCAACATGATGGATCCACAATCAAAACATGATGTTGGTGTTTAAAGGCCAGCATGGAAGACTACCGCAGAGATCCACGCACACAATACAGAACCCCAAGAGATTCAAACACATCAATACAAGACCACCAATCTTGGGTTACAAGTTAACCCTAACCATTAATCCTAACCCTAACCCAACACTTTTAGGTAAGGGGTTAACCCTAACCCAACACACTTGGGTGAGTGTGTTAACCCCAACCTACAATCTACCCCTCTTCACATTGCAAATTAAGTCAGTGGTGTCCATTTATTAACAAGGTTCCACAAACTGACAGGGTGTGTGTAATAGCACACCCAACACAGTGTGTTATACAGACTAAACATCCCCAATCGATAGTGGAAAGAATTGTTCCTTGGAAAAATGCAGCAATGCCAGAAAACATAAATAAAAAAGTGAGTGTTAAGGCTTGGACAGGCAGTACTGTGGAAACATCTGCTGCATAATTAATTGGGTTAGACGTGGGTGGCACTGTCAGCACCTACAGATAATCACAAAGGACCTGATTCTGACTGTATTTCCCACAAGAAAGAAAGAAAACAGCCCAGGAATTCACATGAGGTTTTAGGGGTAACATTAAAGTGATACAGAACCTTGTTTCTTTGCTGTTGTTTCTCCTGGAGTATTTGGAGCAATTTCACTTGCTAAGTGGAAGGTTTAAAGTCCCAAGTGGCAAAAATGTTGTAAAAGGAAGAAAAGAAAAACCCAAGTATTACATATGATCAGTTTGAATTCCAGACATGAACGACTTGGCTGTGACTGTTGCAATATCTGCCTGCTCAAACAATATATTAGTTGCAGTTTAAGTGTGCACATATATCGCTAGTTTAGCAAGATATTTGTATGGATGAAATGTTTGCGTTCCTCTTGTATGGTTTTTGTATTTGTGTTGTATCGTTGTTGTATTTGTGTTGTATGGTTGGTGTGCTTGTATTAGATGAGTTGTTTTTCATGTCATTGGCTTGACATGAACAAATGTGTATATATATATATATATATATATATATATATATATATATATATATATATATATATATATATATATATATATATATATATATATATATTTGTCAGAATTAACAGAACCCAACAGACTGAGATGAGCAGGCTAGTGACTGCGCGATGCTGGTTTTGGGGTGGGTTCACATTCTGAACTCTAACTGACATACAAACGTATCCACTGTCCCAGGAAAAACATTTTTGCTGTTGACGACAGGTGTGAAGCTCAGGAAAAATCCCAGCAGACCACACATGCTTCCTAGTTACCCAGTGACGCCTGAACTGCCCTGACAGTGTTGGTGTTAGAAACTGGTTACACTAACATTTGGAAACAGTACGCTTACTCTCCAATTATGGCCTAGGTGTGTGTTGGCTAAGGCAGTTGTATGATTTGTTTAGAGAGGTATGGGCTTTGTGTGCATATGAGGCAGAATGATTGGCACCCTAACCATGGAGAACCCTAACCCTGCTCCTAGAGATAGTATAGAGATAGAGTAATGTATTTAGAGACAAAGAATTTAGAAAGGCTGCTATGTTCAGACTCTTATTCTTAAATAAATTCACTTTTCTCATCATAAGCTGACCCAACTGCAGAAAGCCAGTGACAGAATAAAGCCAAATAAGTTAATGATGTTTATTGCAGCTCTGAAAGCTGAGTGTCACATCAGGGGAATAGAGAATAACCCCAACCCTAATCCTAACCCTAACCCCAACCCTAATCCTACCCCTTGATGAATTAGTGCTATTGAAGTTTAAAACCCTTAAACTGCTTTATAATAAGAGTGCATGACTGAGCTTCCAGAAATTCCAGTGGTTTGAGCCTCATAATCTGAATCAAATATACTCAACCTTTTAGGGTCCAGCAGCTTGTAGAGCCTCCCACTGTAGGACTGGACAGCCAAACCTTTCTGCCATGTCAGGATGTAGACCTCACCTGGCAAACAGAAATACACCTGTGCAGATGAGTGTTTCCTGTCACACAGTCCCGTCACAGAGACTACAGCTCCCATAATTCACAGCAACAGCTGCCACATTCCTCATCTCAGATTGATGATGAAATTGGCAGATTGATGATGAAACTGAGACCTTGAAGACTAATAGCAGAGCCAGAAGAATCCCCTGCAGAGACTACAGCTCCCATAATTCACAGCAACAGCTGCCACATTCCTCATCTCCACAGTATTAACTGCACCTGCTACTCATCCACCTGCATTTAAACACCTACCTGTCCCTTTAGTCCTCGTGAAGTACTGCTGACTCATGATTTAAACACCTACCTGTCCCTTTAGTCCTCGTGAAGTACTGCTGACTCATGATTTAAACACCTACCTGTCCCTTTAGTCCTCGTGAAGTACTGCTGACTCATGAGCAGACCGAGTCAGTTATTTCTGACTGTTTTATGGTTGGACCTAGTTTGCCACTCTCACGTCTTCTTTTTGAAATATCCCTTTTGGTACTTTGCCTGGCTTGTGCTTTTTACGGATTACCTGGACTTGGACTATTTTAGATTCTGATTTCGGCACTAATAATACAACTGCTTGCAAACCAGTCTGTATTCGTCAGAAGTTCTCTGTCAGGAAGATAAAGATGTTTTATGACACAGGAATTTGACATGGAGGAGAGGAGTTGGAGTAGGAGTTTGAGGAGGGATTGGGTTTCCACTCTCTATAATCTGTATAAATATGATATTTGAACTGAATGTTTTTCCCTTTGGAAGTCACCATTGTTATCCTGAATGGTGGAAAGGGTTTAAGTTAGTTAATATAAAAGAGAGAAGGGAGACTCACCTAGTTCATCCTCACCAAACCCCAGGATGTGTCCTACCAAAGAGGAGCCACACGAGGCACTGCTTCCCAGACAGAGTGGTCTCTCCTGCCATGGCCGGTCCTCCGCAGGCCTCTGAAGAACCCTGAAGTTTCTGAAATACCAACACACAGGTCACAGTTAACATGTTGTGCCCTGGGGCTTTGGGTCAACAATCATTTTGCTTCCTGTAGAGAATACCAAATTAGAGAAATCGTATAGATTGCCTTTGCCAATCAGCGCAATGACTTTTTTAAATGCTGGTTCCCGGTGATGTAGGGAGTAGGACTGACCAATCACAGCGAACTGTGCGTCTTCCACGCCTCCATGTTGTGTTTGTAAAAACTAAAAGTGGACAACCATGGCTGAAAGCCAAACCGAGGAGCTGGTAACAAAGAGGAAATTTAACTCTGTAATATGGAATTGGTTCGGATTTTCTTCCACTGACCAAGACCAAACTTCAGCGATATGTAAGGTGTGCAAAGAACATGTAAAAACGTCCGATGCCAGTACAACAAATTTATTCAATCACTTGAGATGTAGGCATCCCAAGGAATATGCAGAAAGTGAAACAATGCGTCAGCGGGGGCAGCCACCTCACAAGCTGCAGCCTCGGTGGTTTATACTTTCGCGAGTGACCATAGCGCGCGACTCCACACACCTCACGCGAACCCCCACAAACGGCGGAAGCATTTATACAGGTTAAACTTGCCGCGTCACTCCGCGTTCTTTGCTGTGTTGTCTGAAACAATATGTGGTAGTATAAAGAAACACCCCTCGAACATAGGAAGGAACATTTACCAGACCAATTTTAATGTTGCTTTGTGTTTCAAGTTTGAAAAGTGCTGGAATTTAGGCTAAAGTACTTGAAAATGCTTGAAATTGTAACTACTTCGTTTGAATCGTTTCACAACAAATAGCTGTCTGACTGAACAGTTCTCTTGTATTACGTTAACAAATACGAGCCTCTTGTAATTCCAGGACGAAACATGAGAGAACGTGAAGACGTTAAGATTGGGCGTTTTGAAAATAAACAACCATTAAATAATGTGATTAAAAAAAGCTAATTATTTCGAATCATTTCGACTATATGTATAAATATTTAACTTAAGTTTAATGTGCTGGGAAATATTGTATATTTAGTGCAATAGTGCACTTTATCAGTGTCACTCATTAAAATCTGCTTAGAAAGAAAGCGTTGTAGCCCACCATTTTTTTGGATGGAATATCGTGATTAAAAAATCGAAATCGTGATTTTATGCAAAAAAATCGTGCTAAATTTTTTTTCCCATATTGCCCACCCCTATCCTGAATCCAAAGATTTTCAGAAATTTCTTTATCACCCATGTTTTTTTTTATTCCAGTATACTCTCATATTATACTCATACTATACTATCATTATGTACTGTATAGTTTGTATACTGTATACAGTCCCAAAAAATGTGGATCTCCAGACTGATGCTGGACACTGAAAAGGAATGTTGACCAAATACATTTGAAAGGTTTTCACATATTCTGTGTAATAACAGACCTATTTTGTGAATAAATAATATGTACTTATTGTAAAACTTGCTGTCACCATGCATGAAAGAAAACTTACAAACACATTGGAGTTGTACATAAAAAGTATTATATATTATATATATTTGCTGCCTGGTGTTATAAATAGTGGTGTCAATTCCAGGTTCAGAGATTAAAAGTCCTCACAAGGATTTTGCTCAAGCTTGCTAGATTTTTTAATTAGCAATCCAGGTAAAATTAGTGGAATCAACACAATCCAGGAAGCCTGAGCAAAATCCTGGTGAGGACTTTTAATCTCTGAACCTGGAATTGATCTGGCAGGAAACAGAATCTTAAGTTTCACTGAAACTTTTTTTTCATTACATACTTTACATTACTTGTAATTTACACACCCACTTTACATTACAGGCAATTTACATACACACTTTACATTACTTGTAATTTACATACCCACTTTACATTACAGGCAATTTACATTCCCATTTTACATTTCGTGCAATTTACATACCCGCTTTTGTCAGTGAATACATAACTTCCATAAAGTCTCCTCGATTGGCAGCCTCTGTAGATGACCCCACCTACTGGGACTGCACCATTAATAGACCCCAGGTCAAAGATGGATGCTTCATTTTCTTTGTGGGAAAACACAGAATGACGCATGTAAATTGTAAAAGCCACAAACGATACGGCATCGCAGGTCGTCTAAATAAATGTGCTGCACATTTCTCAATATAGGCCAAGTCATCACTTTATGGAAATTTACACTGACATTTAAGGTCCAAAAGAGAGTTATTGGATGGAATATGGCCTGACACTGACACTGGTGACTACTACACACTGACACTGGTGACTGGTGATTACTACACACTGACACTGGTGACTGGTGACTACTACACACTGACACTGGTGACTGGTGACTACTACACACTACACACTGACACTGGTGACTGGTGACTACTACACACTGACACTGGTGACTGGTGACTACTACACACTGACACTGGTGACTACTACACACTGACACTGGTGACTACTACACACTGTGATTCTACTACTCCACATTCACACACCACTACTCTACATTTTTAAGTGTATTACTCTGTTATACAGTTTACAGTTTTACTGTATTACACAACTACTACTCCACAATGACTACCCCTCCACTATGACTACTCTACTTCACACTGTGACTACTTCTCCACTGTGACTACTCTCCTCCACTATTACTACTCTACTCCACACTATGACTACTCTACTCCTCCACTGTGATTGATCCTCCACTATGACTACTCTACTCCACACTATGACTACTCCATACTGTGACTCCACACTATGATTACTCTACTAATCCACTATGACTACTCCTCCACTGTGACTACTCCACTATGACTACACTACTACTCCACTATGACTACTCTACTACTCCACTGTGACTACACTACTCCTCAACTATGACTACTCTACTCCACACTATGACTACTCTACCCCACACTGTGACTACTCCTCCACTGACTACGCTACTACTCCACTATGACTACTCTACTCCATACTGTGACTACTCTACTCCACTATGACTACTGTACTCCACACTGTGACTCTACTGATCCATGCTGACAAGTCTACTAAATGGCCACGAGTCAGTTTTTAAGGAAATATGCCAGTAAAGCATTAGCATTATGGGGAATGAGGTTTTTTTAATCATGCTTATAAACAACATAAACTTGATCTAAGGACAAGCTGTCTGTGTCCACAAAATTTTGGCATTAACTGTACAACATAGCGACACTCACTGTACCTGATAGCCATAAATTATATTAATGGACACAGATTCACTTTCCCCTGGCAGCAGGTATGAGTATTTATACTCAGAGTCTCTATCCTGCTTCAGAGGGGATGTCCCAAAGAATATGTTCTTACACTCTGAAGGAACTCATGCTTGAACCACTGAGTCATTGCTGTTTTGTTCTCGGAGAAACAAACATGTTTGTCATGTAATTTTCTTTAATAAGAGAAGAATAAGTTTGTAAAAGTAATAATACATATAATGTTTTCACTATCCAGCTGAATCCCCAATAGGTGAAAAGTCCCGCAATACATTATTCCCCACTCAAATATTCTGATTCACTGAGAAATATGTAATATTACAGGAGAAACATTCAATATGATCTCCCTTCTCTCCGCCTCCATCTGCCCCTATACATCTGTCTCTAAAGCACAGGTCAATGGACATTTAACGTAAATATTACTAATGTGTCTCCGCGGTGATGTTGAGTGTTTTAGAGTGCCCCAAGCAGTGCAGGTGTACCATAGTCTCTGCCTTTGATAATCTGTAGAACCCTCCCTGTTGTTGTGTTCCTTCCAGTTGAGTCTGTACACAAGATCAGGAGGGTCCCGTTGGTGTCCATGTGAAACTTGTCCACAGCACACCTACAAGAAGATCTGGATTAGGGAGACCTTGAGCTGACCAGACCATAGAGTGCATGATTTCCAGTAACGTTGTGGATCATGGACTTGTCTATGAGGTAGTAGGAAACATAATCTGACTAATTATTATCCTCTTAGTGTTGAATCAGGTGTTCCTACGGAGGAATAATGCAATGGTTTTGCTTAACTGTGATTTTATAATCATCATCACCACCTCCTGTGTTCTAACAAGATCAAAAAGAAAAGGTGTGCCACCCACCTGCCAGGATCATGCAGCCCATGAGCGAAGATTTCTGGTGGCTGATTGGTGCTGTTGAAGTAAGGATTGTTCTTGGGTATGACATAAGGGGAGGAGCAACACTCTATATCCACATCAACCCTCAGAACCGATCCAGTGAAGTCACTGCAGTAGCAAAACAGCACATCACAGATTAACAGAATTATGGCAAATGTCACAATCACATTACCTTTATATGCCCTGAGCCTTTAGTGCTTTTAGTTTCTAATCTGGATAAAAAATTATTGATAATTTAAATAATCAGTATTTTGAGGTGTTAACTTTGCCACTTTACAGCCCCAGAGTCCTCCCTTTAGGACTGTGTATATGTAGCCTGCGTCTCTTTATGTTCATATATGTATTTCCTTTGGGTGTGGTTCTATGTGCGTGTTCATCCGTCTCACCTGTTGCTTGTCTTTTTATCGTTATGTGTTGCACTTAGTTCTTGTTTCTGTTAAGGTATTTAATATATATAATAAGGTATTTAATATATATAATATTGTGTCTGTCTGTCTAGCACTAGTTGCACTGCCACTCCTTGTTGATTAAAGCGCTATTGAAAGTGTAGCTTAGCCTGCTGCCGTCTCCTCGCCGTTACATACTTGGGTCATTCCAGGATTTTGGTACATTTCCTGTCCCACCACTTAAATTTCAAATGTACATATCCAAAATATCTAAATGACTATTTTTTTAACATTGTACTTGTTATAAGACAAACTGTAAAATTTGGTGGAAAAATAAGCGCCTTAGATATTATTCAAAAGACCGAATACCTTTGAACCACCTCAAAAAATGGCCATTTTCTCTTGTCCCACACATTGGGTGACCAACTCCTTTGCCAAATTTAACAATTAAAATAAGTTCTAAATAAATTACTTCCTATTGTATATTGTTGAAATGCATCTCCTTTACTTATGAAAACAACTTCTTTGGTCTACATTGTATTGCATGTCAGTTTTTACACTATTAAGTTGTGTCCCACAATATGCGCGCAGCCCTGTTACCATAAGGAATTTTATCTGGCAGAGAAAGGGTTAAAAATATTTGTGTACTAGCACAAAGGAATTTGCATCACAAGGACATTTCCTGCCCACATGGCAAGAAAAATGGTAAGTGCTCTAACAATTTTCAAGGTTTTTTTCCAAATATGTTTGTCCAAGTTGTGTGTGTCACTCAGTGAATGCAACCCTGTTCCTCATATTGTAAGACTAATATTGAGTAGAGTCAAAATTTACTTTATATACTTATATAACCATATTTGTCCTTGATCTTGTATACATAGCTAAATTTTACAGTGAGCATCTGTTCCTGGGGTAGACCACAACTTAGCCTAAATTTGCAACCCTGTTAGTCGCAACCCTGTTACTGCATACCAATTTACTGCACACCAATCTAATAAAGAAAAAACTTCTTCCATATCTGAGATTGACGAATCAAACTTTTTGATAGTTTATAACCTGTAGATTATAAATATATGATTTAAAATTATCAAATTGAAGATCAAATTTTCAGAAGTGACCACCCCTGAAATGTACCAAAATCCTGGAATGACCATCCCTTTTACTTAAAAACAAACTGCAATTTTGTTCCTTTTGATGAATTAAAGAGAAAATCTTGTTTGTCATATCTACATCTGCAGTACTAGAAAAAGTCATACATTAAATAGAAATAAACAGATCTCAACAAATAAGCTTAATCTGGATAATGAGTCTGTCTAGTTTGAAAGAGACAACTCATTTTATGTCTGTCTTGCTCTGCCACATATGCAAATATTGAAAATGGTTAAATTAGCCTGTAGATTTGTGGCCTTCCGGTGTTGGACTGTCACTCAGTGCTGATCTGATACCCACATGTACAATATGCAGAACACTGACCTCAGACCATCCATCTCTTCCATATCATCCAACGTGATCATGCCATCTCCCAGAAAAATGTGGAGGAGTCCATCAGGTCCAAACACCAGCTGCCCTCCTAGATGCTTCCTATGGAGCTCTGCCACCTCTATTAAGACCCGTGTGGTCCTGGTGTCCACCTGATTGGGGTTTTTCCTAAATATAGTAAAATATCAAGCAAAAATATAATTAAGCAAACAAGTGGTATTACCTACTGTGTCTTGCTAAATTATCTGTGTTTTCTTCATTAACCTCAAGTTCACGCTAATTATGAAAACAATTCGTAGACAACAACATTGGTATATCTTTATCTATGAAGCAATACTTGGCAAACCTCCAGTGTACCTTTGTAATCATCTGTCTGTTAGCTCTGGTCCATATCAGCTTCGCTCTAATAAGTGGTTGCTTTTTAATGTACCACGAGTGTCAACTGAATTAGGAAAAACTGCATTCTCCTACTCGGCAGCTTGGGGATGGAATAATCTACAAAAAGTGTTTAAAATAGAAACACTCATGTCCTTAAATAGATTTAAAGCTGCCTTAAAGAATGTAATGATGGAGACTTGTGCTTGTTCTTCTTGAGACTCTCTGTATTTTTATATTGTATTGTATTGTATTTTTATATTGTATTGTATTGTATTTTGTATTTTTATATTGTATCTGTGGTTTGGCTGCTACCTTGGCCAGGTCTCTCTTGTAAAAGAGATTTTGAATCTCAATGGGACTTCCTGGTTAAATAAAGGTTAAATAAAAAAAATAATAAAAAAAACTGCGTTTCATTAGTCTAAGAGTTATCTTGTTGCAGTTTTTCTTCAGGAAAATTCACTTTTTATGACGAAACTTATGTTTAACTTTTCATTTCCATGTGTTTCAGTGAAACAGTCATCTGAAACAGAAACATCTGTGTAAGAAAGCTACAAACTGAGTGAGGAACAGCCAAACTGCTACAAAGGTGAGGAAGGTAGACTGAGCACTGTATTATCACACACACACACACATATATATATATATATATATATATATATATATATATATATATATATATATATATATATATATATATATATATATATATATATATAATATACACAGTATTTTTAACACACATTATATAGAGTGCTGTGTGTCTCAGTGTCTTAACATAGAATGAATGTAGTTGTCTGATTATAATTATATATATATATATATATAATATACACAGTATTTTTAACACACATTATATAGAGTGCTGTGTGTCTCAGTGTCTTAACATAGAATGAATGTAGTTGTCTGATTATAATTATATATATATATATATATATATATATATATATATATATATATATATATATATATATATATATATATATATATAATACATAAAAGAAAAGTGAAAATCAATAAAAGCAAAAGCAATACTTAAAGTTTAATATGGGTTTGTTTTTTTAATTACTGGCATCACTGGTGTTCAGTGATATGCTGTGATTACATGACTTTGTAAAAACACCCAGTGCATATTTCAGTAGGCACTTGGCAGCCAAACGCTTGTTTCCAAACCACACAAAAAATAACACCAGCCACTCCTGGAGCATTTAACAGGGTTAAAGTTTACCCCAACACCCCCAAACTGTCCAGGCCCAGATTACAGCCACATATAAGTGGTTGACAATTACCTGGACACTGTATATTCGACCACCCGGAGTATGTGGTCATGAGGTCCAGTGGCCCAGCGGTCCTGGTTTGTTGTGTAGGAGACATACAACTTCCCGTTCTTCTTGTAGTTGGGGTGGAATGCTAGGCTGAGCAGACCCCTTTCATCTCCTCCCTGCAGGTCAGATGGGGAGCACAAAGAATCCAGAAGTTAATTATGTTCCTTTTTTAAGGAGTGCAGGGCCGCCCCCCATGTCTCTTTCTGACTCTCTCTTTCTTATTCTCCCCTTTTCTATCTTGTGCTCACCATATGGGAGCCAGTTAGCCCCCCCAACACACACACACACACACACACACACACACACTTCTCCTTGACTACTGCATTACAAACAATTATAAAACTTCTGACTCCTGGCAACCTCCTCCCTTTTGACCCCCCCTCCACACACACACACACACACACACACACACACACACACACACACACACCCACACACACACACACACACACATTGTAGTTATGTGTGGCCCCTCTGTGGTGACAGGGCCCTCCTGCACTTTGTGGGTCTTTGGGGGATATAATCCCTGAATGCAGCACAGAGCAGCTGAAGGAATTTATTAGCTCACTGGCACTTCATACAGAGCACAAAAGTCCAGGAGTTCTCCAACTCAAACGTCCAGGAGTTTTCCAACTCAAACGTTCAGGAGTTTTCCAACTCAAACGTCCAGGAGTTTTCCAACTCAAACGTCCAGGAGTTTTCCAACTCAAACGTTCAGGAGTTTTCCAACTCAAACGTTCAGGAGTTTTCCAACTCAAACGTTCAGGAGTTTTCCAACTCAAATGTTCAGGAGTTCTCCAACTCAAACGTTCAGGAGGTCTTCAACTCAAGATGAGGCCTCCACCTCCCTCACCCTCTGTTCCTTCCACTCTCTCACCTTCTTTCTTTTAATCTGTCTTGACAACATGTTTAGAAAACAGTGAAATGGCTTGTGTAATAGGCAAACCTAACCCTAACCATAACCCCTTACCTTAACCCTAACCCTAACCATAACCCCTTACCCTAACCCTAGGTAAACAACTAGGGTCTGAAGGTAAATACATCACTCACTACGCTGGTGGTCCACTTATCATCGTCAGCTGGAATAAGAGGTTGGATCATTTCAGTCTCTGGGCAAAGTAGTTCTCTTCCTCTCCCTCTCTCTCTTTCTCTTTTAGTCTCTTTCCCCCCTCTCTCCCTCCTTTGTAACAAAAATAAAATAAATGAACAGAATTCTGGGCTTATGTGTTCAGAACGACTGGCTGAAGGTAAATGTTAATGCTCCTTTTTGGCAAGACAGCTGTAATTCTTTTAGCTTTGAGACAGAATGTAACCTAGATGTAGTGCTTTTATGCTAAAGCCATGTGATGCTGGGTGCCCAGTAAACATGTACAGTGTGCAGAGTTACATCATTCCACTGTTTTAATACATTCCTTTCTAATATCTCACAGGAATTAAATATAGAGAGGTCTTCTGTGGACTGCTTGATTTAACGGTGTGGTTTTAGCTCACAGACCAAGCCAAAACACACAGATCATAAATTGGTCAGTAAAACTATGTTAGGCTGTGTTGAACCAATCCAAGTTGGACAGGCAAGTGGCACAATGCAAGCGTGAGCCATGCCCTCTGGAATGCTCTGGAGCAGAGCGGAAGAGATCGTCAGGGATTTGAATAATCCCCCTCAGGAGTCCTTTCAATCCAACCACAGAATAGAGAGAGAGAGAGCTGTGAAAGTTGACAGATAAATAAAGAATTATGGCTCAACAGACTCAAGCAATCATTTGTGCTTTTTATTAAACACGTTCCCGAGCTGCTGTGTGTAGTGAAGCTGACAGGGTTACGGGTAACCCTGGTTGATGCCTGTGTGCATGTGTGAAAATCGCCTTCACTTCCTAGATCGGCCTCCAAACACTTGACCCACACATTGGAGTCTCGGTGCACTGACCCGAATCCCAAAACAAACAGCAGGGAGGTCAAGAGAGGAATTCCAGCGAGTCGTATGATCTCCAGCCTGGGACCACCGAGGAGGAGCAGTAAATTAACTGAAATATTAGCTTTGCTTTGCTGATTCCATCAGCGCATAGGTACGCCGGACCACTGAAACACAGCCATAAGAAACAAACTGCTGCTTCAGGTCCTCTGGACCCAAACTAACAACTGAGGAATAATGTACTCTGAGAAGAGGGATCATTTCATTCATTACCACTGAAGAACCCTAACATTAGAACCATAACCCTAACACTGACGAACCCTAACACTGACGAACCCTAACCCTAACGAACCCTAACGAACCTGACCCCCATCCTCTACAATACCTGTCCTGTACGACTAATGCACTAATGTTAAAGACTACTGCAGTAATGTTAGTGAGTAGTGCAGTAATGTTAGTGAGTAGTGCAGTAATGTTAATGACAGTTAGGTTTAGGTTTAACTCTGACTTTCAGAGTTTTGTTTGCACATTGTCGCAGAGCAGTTTCATTCCTGCATGCTCAGTCCTACAGGGAGAAGGACTCAAGTGGAGCAGCACAGTGTGCGTCTGCATGTCAAACTCAGCCCCCTCCCCCAACCCCAAAACACCTGTTAGTGCACATTAAGAAGGTGACAGCACTTGGGCAGTGACTCTGTTTAATAGGAGAAATGTGGACCACATAATGGTGTAAAACCTACACACAGCAGACACACGCTGGTGCATATCAGTATTTTTTTAATCATGAATTTAGCTTCACACAATTATCATGTCTTGGTTCTCAAACTGCCTGAACTGGGAGCAGTGCAGCGTGAGACGACAGCAACAGTAGATATTCCCTAAAACATTGTGTTAAAAGGGGGAGGGGAGAGGAGGGGGAGGGGTGGGGGGGCCATTTGTCAGAGCAGGGGCACTTATCTGAGACAGGGCTGAGAGTCCTCGGTCTCATCAGTCTGAGAAAGCTTGACAGCTGTGTGGAGTGTGACAGAGAGCATGCCTGCAACTATTTGTTTCACCAAGAAATACTTTATTGCTGCTGGCTTTCCTGTGTGGGCTGACGTGTGTACAGACATCTTCATCACTGTGTTCTTCATCACTGTGTTCCTGCACCCATCAAACACAGCAGTCGTGTTCCTGCCTGTTTCTGCTTGCACTTCAGCAAATCAGGGCTTAAACTCTTAATCTGCCTCACACAAATATTTCAAAAGATCAACACAAGCCTGTTTTATTGTCACAGGGAGGACGAGTTCATTTTGGCATCTGGAAAACATTGACCTGATGCAATTCCAAAACCAGTAAATTAGTGAAGCACTGGTGATAGTGATGATAGTGATAGTGGTGATTAACCATAGTTTTACTCTGTATCCAGGCCATTAGCAAAAACCCTACAACTGTGATAGCGTGTAGTCTTAAACCACACAGCTGTGATGCCTTGTAGTCTTAAACCACACAGCTGTGATGACATGTAGTCTTAAACCCCACAGCTGTGACTGCATCCATCCATCCATTATTTGTGCCTCTTAATCCCGCTAGTTGGGGTCACGGGGGGTGGAGCCAATCCCAGCATCTCCGGATGAAGGCAGGTACACTATGGGCAGGTCGCGCCAGTCCACCGCATGGCCAAGACACACACGCACACACACACACACACACACACACACACACACACACACACACACACACACACACACTCACAATCACACCTACGGGCAATTTACAGTGATCAAATCAACCTACCATGTATGTCTTCGGACTGCGAGAAGATACCGGAGTACCCGGACAAAACCCACGCAGGCACAGGGAGAACATGCAAACTCCACACAGAGCAGCCCAGACCGAGAATCGAACCCAGACCACCTTGCTGTAAATGCTAACCACCACACCACCAGCTGTGATGGCATGTAGCCTTAAATTGGACTGAGCAAGGTCGTTCTCCTGCCAAGGTCGTTGACAGCTGTGCTGTCCCCAACTCTAATCCCAACCCTAATCCAAACTCTAACCTCAACCCTAATCCCAGCCATAATCCAAACTTTACCCTCAACCCTAATCAAATCAAATCAAATATATTTGTATAGCGCTTTTCACAACACATGTTGTCACAAAGCTGCTTTACAGGATTTACAAGTTTTAACAATCATATGGGTCCAGATCCCTAATGAGCAAGCCAAAGGCGACAGTGGCAAGGAAAAACTCCCTAGATGGTGGGGATTAGGAAGAAACCTTGGGAGGACCAAGACTCAAAAGGGAACCCATCCTCCATTGGGCGGCCCGTTAACACACAAATTACACAAAAACTAATTATACAGACGAATACACAAATCACAAACATGATCCAAATAAAATAAAATAATCCCAGCCATAATCCAAACTCTTACCCCAACCCTAATCCCAGCCATAATCCAAACCCTTACCCCAACCCTAATGCCAGCCCCAATGCACACAAAGATTCACAAACAAAATAAAACAAAAGAAACTTGCTTAAATGGCAAATTATAGAACTACAAACATTCCTGACAAGCCAACTGTATGAGCTGTTAAATTAGTTAAATTACCTCATTTAAAGAGAATGATTGACACCTACTGGAAAAACACATTGTTCTAAAAGCAGGATGATAACAGAGTCTGGGCCTCTTTTAAAGATAATTAATGGGCTGTAAAGTGTGTTTTTGTGTTTGTGTGTCTGTATGTGTACTGCAGCAAGAGAGAGAGGTAGGTTTCTCATCAGAGAACACCATGGAGGAGGAGGTGGCCACTCCTCCTGATGGGGCCTTTGTTTCTCGTTGTTGGAGTAATTGGCAGCATGGGGTTTGAGAATCCAAGGAGACACAGAACATTAGAATCACAGTTGTGATAAAATACTATCTACCTCCCCATACTGGCCATGCCCGGGGGGACCGGAGAGCAACCGCGGACACAAAGGGAGCCATGTCCTGTTCATGTTCTGCTCGGTGCAGCTCTCTCCGATAACAGCCAAACTTCACAGAATAGGCCTTCTGGGGCCTGCCAGGGTCAGACTGCACTAATTGTCATAATGATTGTTTTATCAGTAGTCAATTATGTTCAATTATGATAGAGAGCATGAGGCCTTCCCGTCGGGCCATACCTCTTTCCCTGAGAAAAAAAAGCATACTGCTTCCTGTCAGAATGCAGGCCTCTTCCTGTCGGAATGCAGGCCTCTTCCTGTCGGAATGCAGGCCTCTTCCTCCATCTCTGGACACATTCCCAAAAAAAAGTATCTTTTATAAACACAAGACTGTGTTTATGGAAGGGGCAGATAAGCATCTGTAGTGGCACACAGCATTGCTGCTGCTGACAGACATGCACAGATTAATCCAGCAGCTGGACATGTACAGGGAAATATAAATGCAGCTGTTTCACTACCCTGCCTAGATGTATAACGTTTCACTCACTGACAGTAAACAGCAGTCCATGGTGCATGCACCTACCCCTAACACCCTACCCCTAACACCCTAACCTTTGCCCTAACTCTAACCCATCAAGAGCACAACTCTACTTTGTGATTGTGTGTGTAGAAGTTTAGTTTCTGTGGGCAAGAATACAAGAGCGCTAATCGGCACATGTGCCAAAGAAAACTGAAGAACATCTAACGCACGCAGTGACCTCCTGTTCCCTGGAAGTCAGACTACCCTCACGGCAGGAGACCAGACTGGATGTCTGTCAGATAGGTGCTAATTCAGTGTGCGGTGTGTGTCTGTCTGTGAGTTTGTGTGTGTATGTGTGTGTGTATGTGTGAGAGAGGTCTGTGTGTTTCTGTGTATATGTTCATGTGTATGTCCGTATGTGTGTAAGTCAGTGTGTGTGTGTGTGTGTGTGTGTGTGTGTGTGTATGTCCGTGTGTGTGCGTGCGTGTGTGTGTGTGTGTGTGTGTAAGAGTGTGAGGGACCCTGAAGTATGACCATACCTCATGCTGAATAGGTCTGTTCACCCCTGGCCAGTACCACCACCCTTGAGGCAGACACACACACTAAAGCTCGTCTAGTACACACTGCTTTTTGGGCTTCTCTCTAGAGGTAATGGAGTTTTTATTTATCAGTAACAATGTTTTATTAAGTTTAATTATAAATACTTTCTT
Organism: Brachyhypopomus gauderio; assembly: GCF_052324685.1. Classification (NCBI taxonomy): domain Eukaryota; kingdom Metazoa; phylum Chordata; class Actinopteri; order Gymnotiformes; family Hypopomidae; genus Brachyhypopomus; species Brachyhypopomus gauderio. Next base: position 198,537 of record NC_135225.1, on the reverse strand, counting down.
TGCATGTGAAAGATTTTTTTATTCATTGCCACTAATCTGACACAATTATGACTGGGACTCCTATCTGCATTTCAAAAGTATCACTGTCTGGGAGGCTGTTGAATTGGCTATTAATCATGTCTGATTCACTATATATAGGTTTACTCAATGTAGAACTGAATCCACTCCAATGACAGCTGACTATCTACATTTTAACCTCATGGAGTTTTAGTTCGGATCCATAATATCCTGACCCTAACCATAACCATTACCCTAACCATAACCCTAACTCACTCTAACCCTAATCCTAAAAAATGTCTCATCTTTATCCCAGCCTGGAGTGTGTCATGAGTCCCACCTTTATTCCATCCTGGAGTGTGTCATGAGTCTCACCTTTATTCTAGCCTGGAGTGTGTTGTGGGTCTCACCTTTATCCCAGCCTGGAGTGTGTCATGGGTCTCACCTTTATTCTAGCCTGGAGTGTGTGGTGGGTCTCACCTTTATTCCATCCTGGAGTGTGTCATGGGTCTCACCTTTATTCTAGCCTGGAGTGTGTTGTGGATCTCACCTTTATCCCAGCCTGCACCAGTTTGTGGATGTCCAGAAAGGGCTCCTGGAGGAGCTCCATGTGGGGAGTGAGGATACGGACAAATCCTTCTTTCTCCAAGATGAAGAGGCGCTGTGAGCCGTCCCCACAATGTACCACAGACGTTGGCTGCTGCAGACCAGTCAGGATCTCCTGGACACAATAGCAGCTGTGCTTTTGTTTCCTGTAGGGGAGAGTGAACATGTGGAACACCCAGAGGGGTCAGAGTGAACATGTGGAACACCCAGAGGGGTCAGAGTGAACAGGTGGAACACCCAGAGGGGTCAGAGTGAACAGGTGGAACACCCAGAGGGGTCAGAGTGAACAGGTGGCACACCCAGAGGGGTCAGAGTGAACAGGTGGCACACCCAGAGGGGTCAGAGTGAACATGTGGAACACCCAGAGGGGTCAGAGTGAACAGGTGGCACACCCAGAGGGGTCAGAGTGAACATGTGGAACACCCAGAGGGGTCAGAGTGAACAGGTGGAACACCCAGAGGGGTGGGGTTGCCCACAAAACATTAAGGTTGAGATACTAGCCTTTATTATTATTATTATTATTTATTTATTTTTCTTTTTTTTATCATACACATGTATACACAAACACACAGTCATGGTCTGGTGGTAGGGAACTGGTCCTGTCTATTATGAGTTATCAGAATGAAATCATGGGTGTGACTGCATGAATATTAACATGGTCTTGTGACTGGAAGGTCGTGGGTTCGATTCCCAGACCTGAGGCCATGACTGAAGTGCCCTTGAGCAAGGCACCTAACCCCAACTGCTCCCCGGGTGCCGGGCTAAGGCTGCCCACCGCTCTGGGCACGTGTGATCCACAGCCCCCTAGTAATCACTAGTGTGTGTTTGTGTGTGTGTTCTAACTGTACATCCACACACACACACATCCACACACACACACAAACACATACCCACCCATACACACACATCCATACACACACACACACACACACACACACATCCATACACACACATCCATACACCCACACAGACACACACACACAGTTTCAGTTTTGTTCATCAAGTGATAATTCAGAAAATCTGATGATCTTATAAAAAATACTAATAATAAATAATAATACAGGTGAGTCCAGAATTATAACGCAGGCAGATCCTGCAGAAATATTACGAAAGTGTCAATTTTTGTAAATATTGAAGTTTAGGTAAAAATAGAGTATTTTGTCTATTAAACAGCCCCATGGGCACTGCGGGTACATACCTGTTGATGGCTTCTATTCTCTCGTCTCCCAGGTAGTTGGAATTCTGCCCATGTGGCAGCTGAGGCTGAAAGTCGGGGAAACACAAACCCCCATCGCTGCGACCGTAGTACTGACAGAACTCGTCTACATCAGCCTGAAACAGCTCTACCAAACACACACACACACACACACACACACACTGTGCTCAGTCTGACTCATACACAACCATACTCAGCCTTACACTTAAACACAGACACACATACACACCGGCACCAGCCGCTCTCGTTAGCTGTCTCTGTTCAGTACAGCTGCCTCCCTCACTCCTGAAATTGAAACTGTAGTTCATCTTCAGTGTAGTTCATATATAGAAGGGTAGAACATTAGAACGTTTCTAAAGGTTTCTGACTAACAGGGGCCCTAAAGCTCACTTCACAGCCAAACTGGAAACATCCTTTTTTATCTTTTTTTTTCTGACAGGAAAGATTAATAAACAAATGACCATTGGGTAGGCAGTGAACTGTGTAAATGCTCTCAGTAGAAGCCAGGGTGTCTATTATGAGTTATCAGAATGAAATAATGGGTGTGACTGCATAACTATTAACATTTGTTTTTAATCATTAAAGTTGTGAAAACCCTACAGTTTTCTTCTTTCTATTGTCATATTTAAAGTTTTCTTTTTCTATGCACTGCTGCAAATCTCTGCTGTTTTGCTTTCAGGCCAGAGTTGTCATGGTATCGGACCAGTTTCCTTAAAAATGTCTTCACTGATATGCGATTCAACATTTTTGCTGATATCAATCTGATTCTGATATGTGATATCGGATCGGTATCATGTCCAACAAGCACTCTCTGGTTGACACACACACACACACACACACACACACACACACACGCATCCCAGCACTCAGACTCTTACACACACAAATCTGCACTCTGCCTGATATACTCACACACACACACTCAGTCTGTCACAAACACACACACACACAAATCTGCACTCTGCCTGATATACTCACACACACACACTCAGTCTGTCACACACACACACACACACACAAATCTGCACTCTGCCTGATATACATACATACACACACCCACAGGCACTCAGCCCTAACATACACACACACACACACAAATCTGCACTCTGCCTGATATACATATACACACACACCCACAGGCACTCAGCCCTAACATACACACACACACACACACACACCCAACCTGACATACACACCTGCACTCACCATGACACACACACACAGACACCACATGGGACTCGAGGAATGATGTAATCATTTCCGAATTCGGCCAGTCGCCCTCCCCCATGACTCCATACGCTCTTTACTGGAGCTGAATTCCAACTGTCACGTCACTGCTTCATAAATGTGAACGAATGTATTGCTACTCTGACACTGCAGTCTTTGACCCCGCGGATGGGGCCACAGAGCTAGATGACCTCCCCAAGTCCTACCAACTATGTGAGAGATGAAACTCGGCAAGATATTGAAATCACAAACGTGGGGCCACACATCACCCAACCACACTGTAGCACGTTCTTCATCTGGAAAATGCAGGTCAAATCCAAATAAATGATGAGCACATACCGAGTTCAGATTCAGAAGACACCTGTAGGCAGGTACATACCTGCCTCATGGTGGCCTGAAATCAACCTGTCTGATCTGTGTATGTTCCAGTCAGGTCTCTCAGGTCTTCAAACAGTAATCTACTGGTGATTCCTAAAAGCCGATTAAAGATTGGCGAGGGTGCTTTTAGCCACTATGGCCCAAAGCTCTGGAATTCTCTTCCTGAAGAGCTCAGAGGCATTTCATCCCTGCATAGTTTTAAGAGCAGTCTCAAAACATTCCTGTTTAGATCCGCTTTTAGTTAAAACTATTAAGATAGAGTTTCTTATCTTATTTACTTTACTTTTTATTATCTTACTTACTTCACTTTTTACTTTTTATGTTATTTTAATATTTTTATCTTTAATTTCTTTTAACATTTTCTTCTGTCTTTTTGTCTTTGTCTTATCTCCTTTTAATGTTTCTTTTATTTATACTGTAAAGCACTTTGAGTTACATGTATGTATGAAAGGTGCTATACAAATAAAGATTATTATTATATTATTATTATCTGGTTTTCTCTAAGCTAGGGTTGGGGTTAGGGTACTCTTAGCTAAACCCTCACATGGGCTAAGCAAATGCTACAGTGAGGGAAACATAAACACACTCCTCTCTTCAGTTTCATGTTTGCCAAGACTACCCCCCCCATACACACATGGCTGGAAGTGGGGTGGGTGAGCACACGAGCAAAAGGTGAAAGGATATTCCCAAACATCTGAAGACAACAGAGCGATCAAACACACACACTGACATGCCACCCACACACCAGCCATAATGGTTATCTTGGACCTGCTGGTGTGAGTGTTGAGACAGATCTGGGAGTTTCTGTGAGTCATAGTAGTGCAAGGAAGTAATGAACTCAAGACTTTACAGAGCTTACCCTGGAGCAGTAGGGAGTAACCTGGAGTAGAGTTAGGGTAATGATGTAGGATTAGGGTAATGATATAGGGTTAGGGTAATGATGTAGGGTTAAGATAATAATAATAATAATAATAATAATAACTTTATTTATATAGCACCTTTCATACATAAATGCAGCTCAAAGTGCTTCACAATAAAATTTGATAAAACAGAAAAAATAAAACACAATAAGTAATACCGAACAACTAAAACAATTAAAAGTAGATATTTAATAAGATATCAAATCATTAAATTATAAAATAAAGTATAAAAAATAAAAAAAGAACAACAGTCCATCAATTGTAACAGCTAATAGAAAGCTAGGTTAAAAAGAAAGGTTTTCAGCTGCTTTTTAAAGCTAGTAAGACTCTGTTCTTGACGAATGTTAACTGGTAAAGAGTTCCTGATTTTTGGAGCGTAAAAACAGAAAGCTGCTTGACCAGTCTTTTTGTGCTTCATTCTGGGAATTTTAAGTAAGCTAGCTCCCGATTATCTTAGTGCACGATTTGGAACATAATCCATCAGACACTCTGAGATGTATGTATGCGCTAACCCATTTAGAGATTCATAAACCAATAAGAGAATTTTAAAATCAATCCTAAATGATACAGGTAGCCAATGAAGTGAAGCTAAAACAGGTGTTATATGAGATGTATGTAGGTGCTAACCCATTTAGAGATTTATTAACCAATAAGAGAATTTTAAAATCAATCCTAAATGATACAGGTAGCCAATGAAGTGAAGCTAAAACAGGTCTTATATGAGATGTATGTAGGTGCTAACCCATTTAGAGATTTATAAACCAATAAGAGAATTTAAAATCAATCCTAAATGATACAGGTAGCCAATGAAGTGAAGCTAAAACAGGTGTTATATGAGATGTATGTAGGTGCTAACCCATTTAGAGATTTATTAACCAATAAGAGAATTTTAAAATCAATCCTAAATGATACAGGTAGCCAATGAAGTGAAGCTAAAACAGGTCTTATATGAGATGTATGTAGGTGCTAACCCATTTAGAGATTTATAAACCAATAAGAGAATTTAAAATCAATCCTAAATGATACAGGTAGCCAATGAAGTGAAGCTAAAACAGGTCTTATATGAGATGTATGTAGGTGCTAACCCATTTAGAGATTTATTAACCAATAAGAGAATTTTAAATCAATCCTAAATGATACAGGTAGCCAATGAAGTGAAGCTAAAACAGGTCTTATATGAGATGTATGTAGGTGCTAACCCATTTAGAGATTTATAAACCAATAAGAGAATTTTAGATCAATCCTAAATGATACAGGTAGCCAATGAAGTGAAGCTAAAACAGGTCTTATATGTTCCCTCTTTTTTGTACGTGTTAAGACTCTGGCTGCAGCGTTCTGGACAAGTTGTAGTCTGTCAATTGTGGTTTTGGGCAGTCCAGTGAATAATGCATTACAGTAGTCTAATTGTGAAAAAAAAGCATGGATCAGTTTTTCAGCATCTTGCAGTTTAAGAAAGGGTCTCACTCTCGCTACATTTCTTAATGGAAGAAAGCTGTTTTGATCTTTCCATTTTGGAGCCAAATTTCCTAATTTATTTAAAACGTGAGTTCTTTCTGCTTCATTAACAATTATAAGAATTTCAGTTTTATCTTAATTTAATTAAAAAACATTATTATTCATCCAGTTAATTATACTTGATAAGCAGGTTGTTAATTTATTTAAGGCACTTGCATCTTTTGGCTCTACAGAAATATATAATTGTGTATCATCAGCATAGCTGTGATAGCTGACTCCATGCTTTTTAATTACATGACCTATCAGAAGCATATACAAGGACAAAAGATATGGACCTAACACAGAACCCTGTGGAACACCATATAGTAGATCATATTCCTTAGAGCGGTGGTCAGCTATGCTGACAAAGTATTTGTAATGATGTAGGGTTAAGGTAATGATGTAGGGTTATGGTAATGATGTAGGGTTATGGTAATGATGTAGGATTAATGTAATGATGTAGGATTAATGTAATGATGTAGGGTTATGGTAATGATGTAGGGTTATGGTAATGATGTAGGGTTATGGTAATGATGTAGGGTTAGGGTAAAGATGTAAGGGTTAAGGTAATGATACAGGGTTATGGTAATGATGTAGGATTAATGTAATGATGTAGGATTAATGTAATGATGTAGGGTTATGGTAATGATGTAGGGTTATGGTAATGATGTAGGGGTTAAGGTAATGATGTAGGAGTTAAGGTAATGATGTAGGGGTTAAGGTAATGATGTAGGGGTTAGGGTAATGATGTAGGGGTTAGGGTAATGATGTAGGGGTTAGGGTAAAGATGTAGGGTTAGGGTAAAGATGTAGGGGTTAAGGTAATGATACAGGGTTATGGTAATGATGTAGGGTTTAAGGTAATGATGTAGGGGTTAAGGTAATGATGTAGGGTTAGGGTAAAGATATAGGGTTAGGGTAAAGATGTAGGGTTAGGGTAAAGATGTAGGGGTTAAGGTAATGATACAGGGTTATGGTAATGATGTAGGGTTTAAGGTAATGATGTAGGAGTTAAGGTAATGATGTAGGGGTTAAGGTAATGATGTAGGGGTTAGGGTAATGATATAGGGTTAGGGTAATGATCCTATAAGCGCTACTGTTTCCAGGCACACTGGTGTGGGCCTCACTGACTCTCTTCCAGGCCAGTGTCGGTGTTGACATGTCTACTCCTTTCGTGTAGTAGGAAGCACTGTAAAAACATTTCAGCCTGGGATTTTTGTTATTTTGGAATGTGCATCTTTTAATCAAGTAATTTAAGTTTTTTAGATTTTGTATTAATAGTTTGAATATTTCATTTTATAATTAAATTAATTACACTAATAATTTAATCTAATTAATATTATATAAGCTGAGAAGGACTTTAATCCACTGAAGCAGTAAACCCTAATTCTTTAGCAGCTTAAACTAGTGACTTGTACACCAATTAATTTCTCTAAACTAAAGAAAATGGAAAGAATGAAAAACTGTTTAGTTAGTACTTATTTTTTCACATTTACATTAGAATTTACTTTCACACTAGAAATAGCGTATATGTATACAAGAAAATTCTCCAATTTGGGCAATTTATGGTTAACAACTTCCCTAAACATATGGCGACATTACTATGTGGCCACACACTGCCTCTCTCTCTACACTACAGCATTCTGTACTGCTCTAACGGCGGGAGAGAGACATTGAGACAGAGAGAGAGAGAGAGACTCTGTCCACATCCCCAGCAGTAGTTTTGCCTCCATCTGCTTGTCTTCTAGAGCGGCTTGGGTGGTCACAGAACACTTGACATCCTGATGCACTTCAGCAGTTCTACAGATACACAACCTTTGTAGAAAAATAAATGTGCCATTCGTCACCACATATGCTGATTCGGTGTGTGTGTGTTGGGGGGGGGGGGGGGGGGATTTGGCAGGCTGGGCAGGGCAACACTCCTCTCCTGTTGCCTTTTCTGCTTTTAGGAACCCCCCCCCCCCCCCCCCCCCCCCCCTCAGGTCTCTGTATGTCTGTGTCTCTCTCAGGTCTCTGTATGTCTTTATTTCTCCATAGTGATTTTAAAGAGACTGGACAGATGGTTTTTCTTTCTTTTTCAAGAAGCAGTCACTTTTAAAAGGAGACAGACTGTAGACTGTATGTTCTAGATGTTTAATTTTCTTCTTGTGTGTGTGTGGCCCATATGTTCTGGAGATGGTTGCCTGTTTGCATATCTGTCCTATCTAATCTGTTCTGCCTACACAGACAGGAGGAACGCTTCGCCCAGCAGCAAGGTTGTGTATTCTGTCCGTTCTGATGGAATGCAGGCGGCAGTGACAGCGTGACCCCGTGCAGTGACACACCCAGGTCACTCAAACCTCACAGATTACTCTCCTCTTAAACCTCACAGATCACTCTCCTCTTAAACCTCACTCATCACTTTCCTCTCAAACCTCGTGGATCACACCCTACTTTTCGAGGCCCAGCAGGGTTGTGTTGTTTATATTTTTTGAATGCACCACCAAGAAAAACAAACTGTTGATGAGAGCAGTCTCACAGCTGGTATTTTCCGCTGCATCATAGAGTGCGTGTGTGTGTGTGTGTGTGTGTGTGTGTGTGTGTGTGTGTGTGTGTGTGTGTGTGTGTGTGTGTGTGTGTGTGTGTGTGTGTGTGTGTGTTCTGGTGGAGCACGGTGTCAGTGTCAGTCATGTCTAGACCATTCTCTCTCACTCACCTACTCACAAACACACACATGCACTCTCACTCCAAGCACATTATGGTGAGCTGCTTTATGCTGGGTATGTGTGGTTATGTGGGTGTTTGTGGTTATTGGGGGTAATGTGGGGTGTGTGTGGTTAAAGGGGTTATGTGAGATGTGTGTCCATCTCTTGGCACTGATATATGGCCTGACAGTTGGGCTGAGAGAGAGTCCATAGACTCCTCAGAATGGGAAAGTATAGGAGGGCATAACCGCACACCCATCACCACACTCTCACTCTAGGGTTACAGATTGCGTTTTGGTACTTTCATGTTGCAAAATATGGTTTGCATTTGCTGGGAGGGTCCGTGGCCAAGTGAGCAAGAGGCCTGTGTTTCTGATTCTATTGCTCATGTTCTTATGCATATTCAACAAAATGGTCTGACGCACATACACAAACACACACAACACAAACACACACAACACAAATCCAAGATCAAATCCAGGTATTGGCAAGAGAAGAGAAAGAGAGAAATAAAATTTTTTTAAATATCAGTTTAGACTGTAACATAAAACTATAGAAACTGCAGTAACCCAGAGGATAATCTTAACCTTAACCCCTAACCCTAACCCCTAACTCTAAGACTGAACTGCAGATTAGAGAGCACAGAGGAGACATTACACCCTGAATGTCACAGCATAACTGTGTGTATGTGTGCAAGTGTGTCTGTGTGTCTGTGCATGTATTCGCGTGTGTGTGCTTGTGTGTGTGTGTGTTTGTGTGTGTGCGCGGGTGTGTGTGCGTGCGTGTATCTTTGGAACTGTAATTCTTATACTGTGACTGATACTACAAATTTTTACAAACATTTGAAAAGAATTTGCAACTGGTATATTGGGCTTCAGATTAGATAAACACATGATGAATGATTTATTGCTGCCCTAAACCTTGAAGAGAGCTGGAGCCATATTTGTTCATTGTGAAGAAACAAACATACTGTATCCATCTTGTTGAGATTGTCACCCTATATCACTATGAGAACTTAACCCTAGCCCTAACCCTATCTTAATCCTAGCCCTAACCCTAACCCTGTTAGTCATATAAGCTACACATTTGGCTTCTTGTCTCAGTGCCCACATACAGCCTGGATCATATTGCGTCACTCTGGTAACTGTCATTAAACTATATTGCCATCAGCATGTATTTAGATGTTTCTGAAGACCTAAAGGAAGGTGAACATTAGAGGTGCTACCTGGCAGGTGTCCTCTGCAGCTGTAGTAGAAGTGACGGCAGTAGCTGGTGCAGAGGACCGGCAGGTCCGGCTGGCGTAGTGACACCGACTCGTGCTTGGCTGAGCGGAAGAGTGAGTGTGCTTGAGGTGAACACGGGGCACACTTAATCTCTTCTAGCAAGCGAGAGCACTCCGTGTCATTGGAAAACATCTATGGAGGTGAGACAGAAATCACAACAGCAACTGATCTTACAATGATAGTGATATTCTCATAGTGATATTCTCACAGTGATCTTCTCACAGTGATATTCTCAGTGATCTCATAGTGATGTAGTGATATTGCCATTACATCTCATTACTTCTCCATCTTCATCTCTAACTATGTTGAATGGAGGATTCCTTTGTTCTATTCAAATCAGAATTTATTAGTCTCAAGTGTAGGTACTGAAATCCAGATTTCATGAATCCTGGAGATCACTGTGGAAATGCAGAAAGGGAATTGCTCTGATCAGATTTGGAGTGGGTTTGACTAGTCAACCAATGGGAAAATGTTGGATTCGTAGCAAATTGCTCCTTTTCATGTCTACAGATATATAAACAGATACTAGATAGCCTAAAATAAACTCTTCATTTACTAGGACAGCATGAGTTTTGAAGCCCATTCTTGTTGCCTAAGTTGCAGCCACTACTTTTTGTAGTTTTCGTAGTTTTTGAGTGTCCCACTGGCAGGCTGTGATATTCCTATTAAACAAGAACCTCAGGTGAATTACTGGTCAGTATGACTGTTATGAGCTTCTGATAATAATTTTAAAAAAAGCTTATTCTCTTTTGCAGTGGGTTTTACAGGCTCACAAATGGTTAATCCCAAACTACGCATTCTGTGCCAAAAGAGCGAACAAAGTGAAATTAAGTGTGTGTTCGATACGTTACTCTAGCCACCAAACAAATGTACACAAACAGACCAGGGCTGACAAAATTAGCAGGTTTATTTATGTAACAAATTAGCTGTAATAAAACAACGGTGTAATGGGCCTCTCTGTGGCATGTACTAGCCTGGCCTGCTACAGCACGCTCTGTGTGAGGTCTGTGTGTAAACACCCGTTTGGAGATAGACAGACACATCATTCCACTGCTGGTATCAACAAATTAGTCGTCTGTCCAACTCAATTAGTGCCAAAGAGTCTGCAGACACTGCAAACCACCCCAACTGCTGCTACAGCAACCAACAGCCTCGAGAAATTTGGAGTTTGGACTTCATAGTCCAGTTAATCTAGGAGATTAATCTAGGAGGTTGTGGTAAACAAGAGGATCTTATGGCTGCACTAGTTTCAGGTCAATATATTCTCGAGATCACCACTGCTAAACACAGACTACTCAAAAATACAGAGGAACGAACTCTAGAAATGCCACCCTGACCATATGCCATGGTGACAAAATGCCACCCTGACCATATGCCACCCAAGGAAGCAGAAAGCATTTCTATTGCCCAGCATGGGCACACTGCTTCTGATGTTGTTACAGAAAAGCATCTTGAGCTCTTCAGCCCTGAACTGCCCAATGATTTAGTGTCCCACACTGGCACATGGTCCATGAAGAAGCGTGTGTGCTGTCAGCCATGACCTGTGCCCATATGCTCCTGGGACGAGCTCCAGTCATGCCACCACCCACACCACAAACAAGAACTGTTCTGTTTGTTAATGGAAAATAATCCACAAAATTGTCATGTGCTCTAAAATTTGGACAGCAGTTCTGAAAAAGTGGTTTCAAAACAAAAAACATCAGTGCAACTATGTCATAATACAGATCTCAGCCTATTTACGTCATACATAACTTGACAAATTGCTCCAAAAAACAGCATGAATTAGCTGCATGTACGAACAAACTCAGATCACAAACTCCATCACTGAGCACATATTTAAGCCAGTTCATACACTGAGGTCTGTCATAATTGAGATGGTATAAAAGGTCCTTTAAACTAGAAGTAGACATAAAAGCTGTGAATTGTGCTTCCACTCCAGATCAAGTCAGAGTCAGCACCCATGCTACCCCTAACCCCTAACCCTAACCCTGTCCTCCTATGTGACCATTCAGTTGTTTTTTGTCACTGTTCTTTACTCTTTGCTATCATTACATGTGTTGTAATTAGATCTTGTGTATGATTAGCAGGATGGGACTTTGCAGCATTTTTTAAGGTTAGCACAGTTCCCAGAACAAACATAAAAACACACAAAGGGACTCTTGTTAACAATCGCTTGTCATTCCCTCCCTGAATCATAGACAGTGCAGTCACAACAGAACCAGGATGGTTATGTTGTGACTGCATATATGTGCATGATCACGAGCCTGTAGCACTATATGACACTATAGCACTATAACCCTAACCCATAATACGCAGTCACAGATCACAGTGTCCTGGTGGAATCCCACATTAACCTGAAAACTACTTACAACCCCCCCTTTCCTGGGGTAGTCGGTGCAACCCAGTTGGGTGTTTAACAGCTTAAGTTAAAACACTTCTGGCCTTTTGGGAATAGGTGTAAGGTTGTGAGGGGTGGGGGAGTAGAACAAACTCTCAACTGCATTAACACTCGGGCTGAGGCGCAGAGTTAGACTGTGCTCTCGGCTTCACCCATTAGCGAAACTAACAAATACAATGGTGTTGTTGTTATTCTTTTACCATACGCTAATAAGACTCCGTGTGTGGGCAGGGAGGAGGAGGAGGAGGATGAAGAGGAGGAAGAGGAGGAAGGGGAGGAGGAGGAGGAGGAGGAGATGCTTACTCCTTTTTGTCCTTTTCAGACTCGGTCCTATTTGCATGACTTGAGCAAATTAAATGATGCACTAAAGTGCAATGCCACCCAACCACATGTTGATTTCCCGAGGTTGTTTACCATGAGAAAAGGGGGGGGGGGGACCGATCTCGCTAACGAAGTGCAGAAGTTTTCATTTGTTCGATTGTTGAATTTAACTCCTGTGCCAATTCACCGTGAACAGTCCCGTTAAACTCAAACTAGGTTCGCGAAACGTCGCACATTGTGTGTGCCCATTTGTTCCGGTAATGACAAACGGACGTCAGTTCACACGAGACAGTGAATGACAGGTTAAAGTGATCCTCACCAAAAGGTTGCAGCATGTGCACATGTCGGACATTTGCACACTGAACACACACATGCACGTGTGAACAGAAACACACATGACAACACCAGGCGTTACAAACACTGATCCACGATATATCCGACCCGTCTGAATGTGCGGACACATGGAAACACTGTAATGCTTTTGAAGGCTTGGAGACATCTATACGTGATTATGTCCACTTTGGCCTCGTGTAGTTTTGCCCCATTTCGGATTGAGCAATATCGGAATGCTCGTAACATGTTGCTGTAACATCACAACCATCACGTGTATTATAACACAAGGTAAACACATTAAACGCAGCTATACTTCTCCCCCACCGCGAGGACAACGGGGCAGTTTGGACACCATGTGGCCCAAGGCGCAGTACGTACCCTGGCGTGTCTCCGGGGCAGGACGGGTTCCGGGGCTCTCCGGGTGGGACAGCAGGACACACGAGGATACAGCTGGACACAAACGTCCCCGCCGCTCGCCTCCACTGACGGCTTTCGCTCTTTTTTCTTCAGACGTTTCGGCAGACTCCCGTCGTAACACCTCCTCCTCCTTGGACTGATTTCACCTTTTTCGCCAAATTTTGCATCACCACCCTCCCAAAGGTTGACAGCGATTACCAACACGAGCACAAATTTTAAATGCCTCATATCAGAAAGGACCAGTGCGACTGTCACCAAACACCGACGTGTCGCCTCTTCCACCCAAATGTTTACTGGGACTCAATTACTATCGACGTTCTACTAAAGATTTATTCCAGCTGAGCATACACGAGCTAAACTCTACGAGTAAAGTAGTTTGAATTAAATAACAGTCAAGTGTCAGGCAATAAAGTGCTAGTTATGATGTCATAACTCATAAGAAAAAATATTTTCTTGAGTAATGATCCGAAAAAAAAAAAACAAATCGAAGTCGCCCACAGTAATATAGAGTAATATCGAGTAATGTCAGCAGTTTCCTTGCGCAAGTTAAATCCCGGTGGTGCTCAGTGGTTGGTGCGTTTGATCAAAAGACTCGCACTAAGTTGTGTCCTGCAATGCCTTCAGCACGCGCACATGTTTCTCTCACTCTTTCCACCTTCTTTTTAACCAGCGCGCGAGAAGCAAGCAGGATGACGTTCACCACGTGAACGCGCAAAAGTCGCGTTCATAAGAGAAGACACTTTCCTACCTGTTGGGACAGGACGACGGACGGAAAGCCTGATGTCAAAACCTATCGGAAACACAGTAATACACCCAGCCATACTCAGCTTCATGCATAGATCCTCCCTATTTTAAAATTAAATAACGTTTGCACTTTTAAATCACTTTACAAATATTGCACGTCAAATATTAAAAAATAGGCTTTCATTACATGACAGTTAAAGCCCAGGGAAAATAACAGATGTGAAGGAAATAGGAAAAAAAGACTTTTGGTCAATGTCTTTTCAGTAAAACACATTTGACTATATTGTGTCATAGTCAGTATTTTTTTAAATACAGATTCACTAAAACATTTTACTGACGTAGATCCTGGAACAATAACCCTAACCCTAACCCTAACCCTAACCCTGGAACAATAACCCTAACCCTAACCCTAACCCAATGTTCTACTCATGGCAATGAGATAATGGAATCTCCCCTTTAACGTTTTGGTGATTACTCTCATGGGGCTAATCAGGAGAGCTGAGCAGGACAGGTAGAGTTGATTAGAGCATGCAGCTATTACACTGGTGGGGACGCTAGGATGTCTGGCATTTCTGTTCTTCAGAAGACTCCTGATAAGACAGAGCCAAATGCAGGACAAGTTCTCTTTTTTCTCATCTTCAGAAAGATCTACAGATTGCCAGTCCATAGGGGAATGTCCTTGGAAATAAGGGAGAGAAACAGAGAGAGAGAGAGAGACAGAGAGAGCAGACTTCAGATTAGCTCCATTATCACACCTGCTCTTCCTTGGGGGTCAGAACTTTGCCTGCTTATCATCACAGATCAGTAACAGCAGGAATGCTCAGTGATTAGCCAGTGATGTGAAAGCTGCCTGGAGTATTATTTTCTGTAGTTAACATATAAGTTCTATTATTCAGGCAGGCAAATTACTATATTAGATGTGAAAGCACTATGCAGTAAGGATAAAGTAAAGTTGTGGGGATGAACATGCAGTTATGTCTTTGGGTGTGTTATAGGTGTGTTCCAGGTGTGTTTCAGGTGAGTGTTGCAGGGCAGGTTACAGGTGTGTTCCAGGTGAGCGTTGCTGGGTGAGTTACGGGTGTGTTTCCAAGTGAGTGTTGCTGTGCGGGTTACAGGTGTGTTCCAGGTGAGCGTTGCTGGGTGAGTTACGGGTGTGTTCCAGGTGAGCGTTGCTGGGCGGGTTACAGGTGTGTTCCAGGTGAGCGTTGCTGGGTGAGTTACGGGTGTGTTTCCAAGTGAGTGTTGCTGTGCGGGTTACAGGTGTGTTCCAGGTGAGCGTTGCTGGGCAGGTTACAGGTGTGTTCCAGGTGAGCGTTGCTGTGCGGGTTACAGGTGTGTTCCAGGTGAGCGTTGCTGGGTGGGTTACGGGTGTGTTCTAGGTGAGCGTTGCTGGGCAGGTTACGGGTGTGTTTCCAGGTGAGCGTTCCTGGACAGGTTACAGGTGTGTTCCAGGTGAGCGTTCCTGGGCGGGTTACAGGTGTGTTCCAGGTGAGCGTTCCTGGGCAGGTTACAGGTGTGTTTCAGGTGAGCGTTGCTGGGTGGGTTACGGGTGTGTTCCAGGTGAGCGTTGCTGGGCGGGTTACGGGTGTGTTCCAGGTGAGTGTTCCTGGGCAGGTTACAGGTGTGTTCCAGGTGAGCGTTCCTGGGCAGGTTACAGGTGTGTTCCAGGTGAGTTTTGCTGGGCAGGTTATGGGTGTGTTCCAGGTGAGTTTTGCTGGGCAGGTTACAGATGTGTTCCAGGTGAGTTTTGCTGGGCAGGTTACAGGTGTGTTCCAGGTGAGCGTTCCTGGGCGGGTTACAGGTGTGTTCCAGGTGAGCGTTCCTGGGCAGGTTACAGGTGTGTTCCAGGTGAGTTTTGCTGGGCAGGTTATGGGTGTGTTCCAGGTGAGTTTTGCTGGGCAGGTTACAGATGTGTTCCAGGTGAGTTTTGCTGGGCAGGTTAGAGGTGTGTTCCAGGTGAGTTTTGCTGGGCAGGTTACGGGTGGTTCCTTTGCTTACTTTACAGTCAGGCATACATAAACATTATGTATGATTATTCAGTCTACAAAACAGTGATGACCTGATGAAGACCAGTAGGCTGAGTGACCTCTGATCCTATCAGAAAATGACTATGGGAGCACTGGCATTACATGCAGGGAAAATCCAATATAACCCTGCTGCCCACTGACCTGAGACCAGCCCAACATAACCCTGCTGCCCACTGACCTGAGACCAGCCCAACATAACCCTGCTGCCCACTGACCTGAGACCAGCCCAGTGTAGACTTTCTGTTCAACAGCCTGTAAAATGTGGGATGCAGCTGCTCACTGGCCAGAGAAGGCCTCTGTCCTAGGAGGTTGTCCTACGAGTGGAGCAGACAGAGGCAGAACCCCAGCTCAGCTCTTCCTCCTGGGCCCGCAGAGTCACTGCACATGCATACACACACGTGTACTTCTCTGGTGCTCTCAGATGACAGATACACTGTTAATAGAGTTTTACATACAGTGCTGTCAGCTTTGGTTCCCTTTCGAGAACTACCATCATTATGTTAATTTAAAGGTCTAGCAAAAAATTAAACAACTGCAAATAATAAATGAAAAATTTATTAAAAATTAAGCACCTGCAAATGATACATTAATATCTGATTAAAATCTCTTCAGCGTGTCCTGGTTCTTCCCAGGGGACCAGATGCTTGAACCACCTCAACTGGCTCCTCTCTACATGGAGGAACAACGACTCTACTCCTGCATTTCAGCTGTTTGTATTTGCTATCTCATTCTTTCGGTCCCCACCCAGAGCTTGTGACCATAGGTAAGAGTCGGAACATATATTGACCAGTAAATTGAGAGCTTTGCTTTTTGGCTCAGCTCTCTCTTCAACACAATGGTCTGGTACAGTGTCCGCAATACTGCAGCCGCAGCACAGATTCGCCTGTCTCTCGTTCCAGCCTTACCTCACTCATGAACAAGAACCCGAGATACTTGAACTCCTCCACTTGAGGCAAGGACTCACTCCCGACCCAGAGAAGGCACTCCACCCTTGTCTGACTGAGTGCCACAGTCTCAGTTTTAGAGGTGTTGATTCTCATCCCGTCCGAGAGCTGTAGTTCCTGCCTGATGATGCCAACAGGAACATATCATCCGCAAAAAGGAGACATGGAATCCTGAGGCCACCAAACTGAACCCCCTCCACCACTTGGATACGCCGAGAAATTCTATCCATAAACGTTATGAACAGAATCGGTGATAAAGAGCAGCCTTGGTGCAGTTCAACTCGTAACGGAAACGGAAACAGTCAGCATTTTGCAAATGACATAATGCTAATTTGCCCTGGTAGAATTTCTTCATTTGTTAGCTACATTTAATGTCTTATGGACAGTATTGGTCTAAACAACTGCTACTCATAATAAATTGAATTTCATTCATCCCCAAGAAAATGGAAAAAGTATTGGATGTGGTACACAAAGCTGTTTTTCCAGTTATGCTGAATCATAAACAGCTCAAGGACAAGACTTCCCATATAGCACTGCATGCTTACAGTGACTTTTTCTTTTGGTTTTCATATAAAATGCACTTCAGTGGTTTAGGGTTGGCCAAGCACATAACCTGAGATGGGCTTTTCCAGAATAGTTCTTGCTTGTCATTTGGGAAAGTCCCTGGGTGTAAAATAGGACTTCTCAATCAGAAAGGCAAAGTATAACTGTGGTCCTTCACCACTTTAAGCAAACCACACATTGATATGGGGGGCAAACAGTCTCTGACCACACAGGGACCACCAAGGTTCTAGAAGTGGCAAACTGACTTGTGATGAGTACATATAGGTTCTTACTGTTCTCTTCAACACACATGCACACACAATTCATGACTTCACATACAGGTGACTCTTACAGATAACTGTTAGGAGTTATTAGAGCTGGCTAGTTTCAGGCCTGTACCATGGAAGTGGCTAGCCACTAACCATTATCTTAACTCTAACCCTAGCCTCTAACCACTGTCTTAATCCTAACCCTAAAGCGACTGGGTTAATCCTAAATCCACAGTCTTAACCCTATGCCTAACCCAATTCCCTGAGCCTCTAACCATTGAGCTAACCCTAACCCTGTAAACACTGCAGCATCTCTGAGCAGTTTGTCTGCTAACTGGGTTATGGAAGTGAACTGGGTTAAGAAATTAATCAGGTTATCATCATGGTGTTTCTATACTTTGGGGCTCGTGATTTATACAACTTTACCTTTTTTGGCGTGGTTAGAATTATCCTTAATCGAAATGAACTTATTTATGATTAATTCATAATCAAATATTTTATCTAAAACTCTGTCTGTCAACGATGTCTGACTGTTAATGAAGTCTGTTTGAGCTCAATTCAGCATTAACATAAGCCATTACAGCTAGACCTGCTGTGGGGGGGCGGGGGGGAGGGGCGGGGTTGGGTGGTTCCCAGTATTCATCAGGTCTATTCACGGGCACGTATATTACTATGAACACACTGAATGTAGAAGTGACCCTTGGTCATGTGATACAGGATGTTGGTTACAGCAATGCCCCAGCGATTCATGCACACCTCAGATCATAACATAGGGGTGTCTGTCAAAGTGTCTGTGATGTCTAATGAGGCCTCACCATCTGTTTGTGAATGCTTTAGAGGGAGAGAGAGAGGAGTGATCCAGTAGCCCCTTTTAGTAGTGTACACAGGCCCTAGTTTCCACTTCAAAAGCTCTAAACCCATAAGGATGTTTTAAGGGTGTATGTGGAGAGTCTTCCTCCTGTGAAAGACTCAGAGTGTCAGTGGTCCCACTGGAATGAATCCCTAGGAGCAACAACCACTAAATCAGTGACTCTAGACCACAGTGACTCTGAGTCCTGTCTGCTGTCTCCAGTTATCCAGTTAACCCTAACCCTAACCCAGTTATTCTCTATGCCTTTCATTCTCCTTTACTGATCTCTTTGTCTCTCTTGCTTCACTCTTTTCTTCTCAATCTGCTTCTCTCTCTCTCCCCCCATTCTTTTCATCCCTATTGTTTTTAGATAGTTAATCAGACTGCAGATTTGACACAGATTTGGCACCACAGAGTTCACTCCTTCCCCATTCTACCAGTCTTCCTTCCCCAGCACCTCCTCACTACCCAGAAGATCCTAACACCCCAAAACTAAACATTAACCCTAACCCTAACTCTAACACCCTAACACTAATCATTAACCCTAACTCTAACACCCTAACACTAAACATTTACCCTAACCCTAACTCTAACACCCTAACACTAAACATTAACCCTAACTCTAACACCCTAACCCTAAACATTAACCCTAACCATAACTCTAACACCCTAACCCTAAACATTAACCCTAACCATAACTCTAACACCCCAAAACTAAACATTAACCCTAACTCTAACACCCTAACACTAAACATTTACCCTAACCCTAACTCTAACACCCTAACCCTAAACATTAACCCTAACCCCTCTCTGTCAAACATGTGATCCTCCTCCTTCTTCACTTCTTTTTATGTCAGGGCCATATTGTGCTGATGAGAGTGGAGGGATGAGAAGCTAACACTGGTGTGTTGGCCTGCAGGCAGAAAGGGGGATCTTTCTCTCTCTCTCTCTCTCTCTCTCTCTCTCTCTCTCTCTTTCTCATAATAAGACATGGCACCTCACATCCAGAAAGACTAGTGCGAGGCTAACACACTGAAAGGCTAGTGCAGGTTTAGCATGCAGATGGTTGTCTTTTTCCCCTCCTCCACCCTCTTTCTTGCTGCAATTATTTGTAAATGGTTCCAGTAGGAGCCAACAGACCAGACCAGTAGATGTTTTGCCCATATGTGACCGTGAATGTGAGAGTCATTATTAGGTCTGTGTATTGCACACTGTATTCCTAATGGTTAGAGGGTGGAGCAGGAGAATATTGGGGCGGAGCTATAGAGCGCTGGTGTGGGGGAGGGGCGGAGCTATAGAGCGCTGGTGTGGGGGAGGGGAGGAGCAGTAGAGCGCTGGTGTGGGAGAGGGGTGGAGCAGTTGAGCGCTGGTGTGGGGGAGGGGCGGAGCAGTAGAGCGCTGGTGTGGGGGAGGGGCGGAGCAGTAGAGCGCTGGTGTGGGGGAGGGGCGGAGCAGTAGAGCGCTGGTGTGGGGGAGGGGCGGAGCAGTAGAGCGCTGGTGTGGGGGAGGGGCGGAGCAGTAGAGCGCTGGTGTGGGGGAGGGGCGGAGCAGTTGAGCGCTGGTGTGGGGGAGGGGCGGAGCAGTAGAGCGCTGGTGTGGGGGAGGGGCGGAGCAGTAGAGCGCTGGTGTGGGGGAGGGGCGGAGCTATAGAGTGCTGGTGTGGGGGAGGGGCGGAGCTATAGAGCGCTGGTGTGGGGTTTGACACACGCACCCCCCCCCCCCTCCCCTCAATGATCGACACACATACACCGCCCCGGTAACAATTTACACTCGCCACCCCCTCCTGGTTAAAATCTCACTCCAAGCGATCTTGAAAAGGTAGAAAGGTAGATCTTTCTGACTTGGTCATCTTATAAGTAGCTCGCAAGCTGAAAACTTGTGGGCACCCCTGCCTTACATCTAACCCTTATACCCTAACCATAACCCTTAATCCCTAATCCCTAACCCTTACCCGCTAACCCTTAGACCTGAACATACTGAGTGTGTCTGAGTGCTACCAGTCATTTTCCAAGCAGATTCAGTTATTCACACTGAAAAGGAGTTATATGGAAAATGTTCCTAAAGTAACGGTTTTAAGATATACAGTACATTTGAATGTCATCGTCACCTACACAAAAAGGTGGACATGAGCTAATGCAAGAGTGATTAATTATACCAGTGTTTATATTAGGGGAACTGAACTACTTTTCCATGATTGTGATTACCATAGTTCTTCCAGACACGTTGGTGGCCCTCATCCCATGTACGTTTACAGAGGTTATATTTGACTTCAAAGGGTGAGCACTTTGTGCCTGAGACATCAAACATGAAATTCATATCAGGTAAAATGAACTATGATGAATATATCCCTGATGTTATGCTCAGGAATATTCCATTATTTGTCGGCACACACCAGAGCCAAAGTTGACCGTTTGCAAGTAAACTGCTTTACTCACGTCTATACACCATTGATGTACAGTGTGTGTGGGAGGTGAATGTGTGGCGTGCTGTTGGTTCAGCCTGTTGTTTTCCTCGTGTTTCTTAGATGGAGCTTTTATGTCCAGGACTGGACATGTGTAGGGGACGATGAATATGGAAGTTCTTTCAATGGTGCTGTCATCTTTTCATCTACACAGGAGTGGTCCATTTTACTGTGATTGGAAAGTGTTTGTGGTGCTGTGAAAAGTTTGTGGTCCCACTCTGTGAATGAAGTATGCTGGCCCAGTCCTAATGTCACTCTCCCTTTTAACATAACATAATATCCAAAGTGAAAACATTCATTTTCATCTTGGATCTGATTGGATCTGATTGGCTGTAATGAGTCAGGCCTAACGGGATCTTTTTTTTTGCTTTTTTCCCCTTAAGGGAGGGTTCACCGTGTTTTTCTGTTACCACCCCTAGTTGTGAAACACTAATACACACACACACACACACACACACACACACTCCCAGACTCTCTCTCTCTCTCTCTCTCTCTCTCTCTCTCACACAGACACACACACACACACACACACACACACACACAAACACACCTCTGCCCATAGAATCTGCGTGTCACTCATATGACTTAACCCTAACCCTAGCCCTAACCCTGAGGGTATCATCACTGTAGATGCAGTGTCAGGTTGTACCTGTACATCAGCCCAGAGAGAAACAGCCAGTGTCAGACTGAGATGGGTAGACCCAGCAAACCTGTACCCTTATGTAGAACGGGTTATTGGTAGGGGTAGGTGTTAGTGGTAGGGGTAGGGGTAGGGGTTAGAGTGTTAGGGGTAGGGGTAGAGGTAGGGGTAGGTGTTAGGGTTAGTGGTAGGGGTAGGTGTTAGAGTGTTAGGGGTAGGGGTTAGAGTGTTAGGGTTAGGGGTAGGGGTAGGGGTAGGTGTTAGGGTGTTAGGGGTAGGGGTAGGTGTTAGGGGTAGTGGTAGGTGTTAGGGGTAGGTGTTAGGGTGTTAGGGGTAGGTGTTAGGGTTAGTGGTAGGTGTTAGGGGTAGGTGTTAGGGTGTTAGGGGTAGGTGTTAGGGGTAGGTGTTAGGGTGTTAGGGGTAGGGGTAGGTGTTAGGGTTAGTGGTAGGTGTTAGGGGTAGGTGTTAGGGTGTTAGGGGTAGGGGTAGGTGTTAGGGTTAGTGGTAGGTGTTAGGGGTAGGTGTTAGGGTGTTAGGGGTAGGTGTTAGGGTTAGTGGTAGGTGTTAGGGGTAGGTGTTAGGGTGTTAGGGGTAGGTGTTAGGGTTAGTGGTAGGTGTTAGGGGTAGGTGTTAGGGTGTTAGGGGTAGGGGTAGGTGTTAGGGTTAGTGGTAGGTGTTAGGGGTAGGTGTTAGGGTGTTAGGGGTAGGGGTAGGTGTTAGGGTTAGTGGTAGGTGTTAGGGGTAGGTGTTAGGGTGTTAGGGGTAGGGGTAGGTGTTAGGGGTAGGTGTTAGGGGTAGTGGTAGGTGTTAGGGTGTTAGTGTTAGTATTAGTACCCTTGCTGTACCATCCTCACTCCTGCACTGAATCATGGAGGAAGAGGAGGGTGACGACAGTTCTGAGTCTCTAGACACACATTTACTCACATATACAACTCTTAAGACTTAAGATGTGTGCTAACACACAGACATATATAACACAGTCATAAATAGTCAAATAAACATGCATACCCTGACACACATGTTCAGGAATGGCCACCCCCCCCCCCTTCCCCACACACACACACACACACACAAGCACACATACATACTCGCATACATACACACATGCTCCTGGTTGTCTATATAAGATACACACGTATACTCAGAAAAGGCCATAGTACACACACATATAAATACACAACACATACATCTGCTGTCTTTACCAACTAACTGACGTCATCTTCTCCAAAAGCCCACAACTATGTCTCAGCCAGGCAGCAAATGAAGCAGGGCCATTTACCATAAACAGACTTCACATTTGGGTGCCTTTGTGTGGGAAAGATTATGTTGTAAATATTCTGGAGAATAATGTATAAATCAGGACAGTGCAAAACCCCAAGTTTATCTTCGGCTAATTGCTGTGAGGCAGCCAGGGCACTTGTGCTGCTTGCAGTCTGGACGGTGCATTCCAGATAGTGGAGAGAGAGAGACCACCAGAGACTCTAAGTATGTTTTATTGACTTAAGATGTATAAAGAGCCTGATAAAGAACTTCCCTCTCCTGGCCATCTGTCTGCGGTCCTGACAGCAGAGGCGAGTGCTGTGTGCTCAGTGTGGGTCAGACGCTACTGAGACGCTACTGAGACGCTACTGAGACGCTACTCCGGTCTGCATCCTCTGTTCATGCTAGCGCACTGCATCCTGGCATTCATGACGCACTACAGGTCTCTAATCTAGGTTTCCAATGTCAGTCTCACGTGATGTACACAAACTTTGTTCCTGCTGCAGACACTGCAGTCACTGCAGGCTCCACTGAGCTGTAAGACTGTTGGGTTATTGTTGTTATTATTATTATTATTATTATTATTATTATTATATGTTATTTTCCTGTGCATCTGGCCCATTAAGAAACTGGAGCTTTTTCACTGTTCAAAAGAAATGGATCAAAGTGATCAAAGATGCTCTTCGGGCTAGGGATCTACTCTAGGGATCTACTCTAGGGAATTACTCCAGGGAGCTACTCCTGGGAGTTACTCTAGGGAACTACTCTAGAGAGTTACTATAGAGAGCTACTCTAGGGAGTTACTCTAGAGAGCTACTCTAGGGAGTTACTCTAGAGAACTACTCTAGGGAGTTACTCTAGAGAACTACTCTAGGTGCATGTGCGAGTGTCAATTGCTAAGCGGGAAGACCGCTAGCAACCGCGGACAATCTATAATAGTAGCAAAAATATAAACGATGCAGCGCTTTGGTGCATGGCACTATAGTGAGATATTTTTAGAACAGGCCCGCGGGCGACTCATGACGTCCTCGCGGACGACACGTTGGTGACCCCTGATCTAGGGAGTTACTCTAGGGCGCTACCCTAGGGAGTTATTCTAGGGAGTTACTCTAGGGCGCTACCCTAGGGAGTTATTCTAGGGAATTACTCTAGGGAGTTAAATGTAAAATGTAAATGTGCCGTATTTTGTCAATTGTGATTTTTACACCGCAATCGAAATTTGTCCTCCGCTTTTAACCCATCTTTGCAGTCAGAACACACACACACACACACACACACACACACTAGTGATTACTAGGGGGCTGTGGATCACACGTGCCCAGAGTGGTGGGCAGCCCTAGCCCGGCGCCTGGGGAGCAGTTGGGGTTAGGTGCCTTGCTCAAGGGCACCTCAGTCATGGCCTCAGGTCTGGGAATCGAACCCACGACCCTCCGGTCACAAGACCAGTTCCCTAACCACCAGACCATGACTGCCCCAAAGCTAGGGAGTAGCTTTTCCCCAGTTCCTCTTAAGTCTGAAGTTTCCAGCCTGATTTTAGGCTGAGTCGCCTGCCAAACACAAGTACTTTGCAGGTTCTAAATATTTGTCTGGTGAATTGGACAGTGTACTGTTGTGGCTGCAGCCCTGTGAGTGAACATCTAAACACCCTCAGGGACTTTAGTCCAGCCTTGTCCACACATAGACCTTCTTCTGCATCTCACCTACTCTGTCAGGACTTCACCTCCATACAGCAGCACCTGAGTTCTCTCCACCCAATGACTGACAACAATGACTGAAACCTTCAAACCACTAAGTCTGCCAGAGCACCTTCATGGTGCCTTGTTTGAGGGACATATTTGTCATATTTGTCTTCTGTTACTAACACATGTAGTAAAATATGTATATTTTATAGAAAAAAGTGAAGCTGGTTGCATTGTCCTTTTTTCCACCGGCGAAGACCCTTTCCACACTCCAATACTTAAATTGTATTGGTTGCTTGTCAAAACTTTATTATATGCCTAATTCAAATTTTGTTTGTATACCTTGATAATTCCACTTTGTGCACTGGCTACTAAATGCTTAATAAACTTATAATAATATTTTCAACAGTCGCCACAAATAGTCAGGATGGTATACAGATAGTGTCTCAATAATTGTTTTACGAGTTGTTTGAACTACCAGTGTGTCACATCATCTGAAACCTGAGTAAATATTTATCAGTGGAGAGAAGGAGTGTGGATTATACTTTCACTAGTGACTGTAGCGCTCGACTCCGCGTTTAAACTTGCCGCGTCTTACTTAAGCCTTCGACCACAGAGAGCGGTCTACAGTCCACAACAAACCATCTCTCCAATGAATTGGTCAATTTGTCCGACGTGGACTTTGACATTTTGTTTCTTAATTTGAACCCCGACATGTGGTCGAGTGTTGACTGGCGACACTGTTTGCTCGTACTAGTAATACATTTAGCAACTAAGTTATCATTACTGACCTGCGCGTTAGCCCCAACATATTTTGCGTTGAGGTGGTAACGAAGGGTGTAAGTGCTCTTGTGATGCGCGAACTCCTTCCTACATAAAGTGCAAATAACACTATTTGTGTTTGTACTTCCATCTGGAAGTTTCTTATATTTAAATTTCCCATCCACCAGCGTAGGCTCTTCACTCATCTCCATCATGCTCATCTTATTGTGCGTCCATATAATCTGTATGTCTGGAACTCGTGCACTGAGAAACATTCCACGGTGCAAAAGTGTCTCATGCGTTAAATGCGTTAAAATGCGTTTATTTTTTTAGTGTGTTAATTTTTTTGTAATGAATTAATCGAAATTAACGCATTAAAGTCCCACCACTATATATATAGTATTTGCTCACCTTCCTTGACTCATGATATATGTCTCTATAGAGAGAATGATAGAGAGAGGGCAATCATGGTCTGGTGGTTAGGGAACCGTTCTTGTGACCAGCAGGTCATGGTTTCGATTCCCAGGCCTGAAGCCATGACTGAGGTGCCCTTGAGCAAGGCATCTAACCCCAACTTCTAACTGGGCGCTGGGCTACGGCTGCCCACTGCTCTGGGCACCTGAGCACCACAGCACCCTAGTGATCACTAGTGTGTGTGTGTGTGTACCACAGCCCCTTAGTGATCACTAGTGTGTGTGTGTGTGTGTGTGTGTGTGTGTGTGTGTGTGTGTGTGTGTGTGTGTGTACCACAGCCCCCTAATGATTGTGTGTGTGTGTGTGTGTTAACAGCACAGATGGGAAAATGTGGAGGACAAATTTTGATTGAGGTGAAAATCACAATTGACAAATATGGCACATTTTTAGAGCAATAGAAGGAGAGAGAGAGCGATAGAAGGAGAGAGAGAGAGATAGAGATAGAAGTCAGCATCAGCTTTGTGTCAGTTGTGGCGTGAGATGGCGGTCACTAGCACTCAGTGCAGAGTGTCTCCTAGAGTTCACATGTCTGAGGACCACCGTGCTGGGGGCCTTCGCCTTCATATCTGTGGACTGCCTGCTCCTCGTTTCCATGGGAACAAGCCATGGTAGTCACAGGAACTAGGAGTAGTAATTACAAAAGTTGCTGTAAATACAAAATGTACAAGTAACAGGAAGGAGAAGGAGAATCTGACCAGTGCGCGTATATTCAGACTTCACCATGTGCATTTAGAGCATATGATCAGAATAGCTACAATCAGAACCCAATGAATACAGTCATAAATTCCCTCTCTGTGTCTCTCTCTCTCTCTCTGTCTCTCTCTCTCTTTGTGTGTCTCTCTTGCTCTGTCTGTCTGTCTCTCTCTCTCTGTCTCTCTGTTTCTCTCTCTGTCTCTCTCTCTCTCTGTCTCCCACTCTCACACACACATACTACACATTACACACACAGCCTTTCTTCCTCCATATTCCTGGCTTGCTGGTTCCATGGCAGCGTAGGGTAATGGTAGGAGGTCTCCCCTCTCACTCCACTGTTGTCTGAAATTCTCTATTTCAGGTTTCCTGCAGTCCTACTCCAGTTCAAGGTCTTGCTGCCCACCCATAGAGGTTATAGGGCTTCCCAACTGCACTGTGCAGCACTCTCCTATGTGGGTGGTCCAGTAGGGTCCGGCTGAGGCACAGGTGGGGCATTGTAGAGTTGTTCACAAATATGGCCCCCCACCAACAACCCCTCCTCCACACACACACACGAATATACACACACCATCCATTCCCACATGGAAAGGTGGACCACATTTTCAAGAACTCTCCATCAGACCATTAAAACACTGAAGGTACACAGTGGAATGGAATAAATAAATCAGCTTGATAGCTGAAAAGACTACGCACATATACACACACACACACACACACACACGCGTGCGCACATACTCACACACACATGACCACAAACACATGTACACACATACATACACATACACACACATTATAACACCCATTATATATTTCCAACTACCACATCAAAATATGTTCCTCTGTGTTCACTGTCAATTGTTTCTCTAGTAAATTAGAATGTGATCCTGACACCAATACAACAACAATCAACAAAACCCAAAGGAAAGTTAAATTCCTGTGAGCTGCCTTGTAAATAATTATAGTTCTGCTGACTGTGTTGTCCAAAGTTTACAGGGCAGGTTCACTGCACTCTGTCTCTTGTTTGGAACCACCAGTTAGATGTTGATATATGGCTGATGTGGTGCTGCACACAAGACACAGGCCAGTCGTGATCATAATAAACAGGAGCACGAAGAGAGATCTGAGCTACAGAGACCCTCTAACCCTAACCCTAGATCTGAGCTACAGAGACCCTCTCACCCTAACCCTAGATCTGAGCTACAGAGACCCTCTAACCCTAACCCTAGATCTGTGCTACAGAGACCCTCTAACCCTAACCCTAGATCTGTGCTACAGAGACCCTCTAACCCTAACCCTAGATCTGAGCTACAGAGACCCTCTAACCCTAACCCTAGATCTGTGCTACAGAGACCCTCTAACCCTAACCCTAGATCTGTGCTACAGAGACCCTCTAACCCTAACCCTAGATCTGAGCTACAGAGACCCTCTCACCCTAACCCTAGATCTGTGCTACAGAGACCCTCTAACCCTAACCCTAGATCTGAGCTACAGAGACCCTCTCACCCTCTGCCCTCCCCAACTTACCTTGTAAAGTCATTTCTAAATATTGTTTATTAATAATAATATTGTTGTCATCAAATTGTCTTTTCAAATGAGTTTAGTTGTACAAATGACTGTGTGTGCATGTATGGTATGTGTACCCCTTACTGAGGATATGTTTGTCAATCACAATTGACAAAATATGGCACATTTATTTACATTTACATTATGTTCATGCAATCAATAAAGGAATAATAAATAATATAAAAGAATAGACCTGCTAAACATGCTAAATAGCTGTGTACATGTGTATAACCACACATCTAACCCTCCTTATGCAACAAAACAATTTCACAACAGGACTTTAAAGATCCCTTGAGAAATATCATGTACTTTTAGCTGATGATTTTTTCCCCCTGAAGGTTGAAACCTTCAGGATCTGGTAACCAGCTCTAAGCCTGTGCCATTCCCTGTTCAGGTCTGTGTAACTCTGTCCCATTCTCTGTGCAGGTCTGTGTAACTCTGTCCCATTCTCTGTGCAGGTCTGTGGAAGGCCACATCTGGGTTTCCACCTTTGGGGATCAGATATTTTTTGTTTGACACGGATACCATCTCTAAAAAAAGAATGGCCCTATCTTGACCCAATCAAAGACACAGACCCTGTGAGCATAAGGGATGGGGGCATGCAGGCATCTAACACCAACCATGTAGTGAAAAAGGTCAGAGGTCATGATAAAATGGTTGTCCCCATGGGTCAAGAGGCACGGCAGCCTCCCCTTATGGTCAAGGGTAAGATAGCTTCACATCCTTACATGCGTGACCCCTAACCCTAACCCTAATCGTGTTTCAGTGTAGTGGGGGTGGAGTGACGTGTCTGAGTGAAGGATGTGGGTGTGTCTGAGTGTCTATAATTGAAGGATGTGGGTGTGTCTCTGAGTGAAGGGTGTGGGTGTGTCTCTGAATAAAGGATGTGGGTGTGTCTCTGAGTGAAGGATGTGGGTGTGTCTGAGTAAAGGATGTGAGTGTGTGAGTGTCTCTGAGTGAAGGATGTGGGTGTGTCTGAGTGTCTCTGAATAAAGGATGTGGGTGTGTCTCTGAGTGAAGGATGTGGGCGTGTCTGAGTGTCTCTGAATAAAGGATGTGGGTGTGTCTGAGTGAAGGATGTGGGTGTGTCTGAGTAAAGGATGTGGGTGTGTCTGAGTAAAGGATGTGTGTGTGTCTGAGTGTCTACAAGTGAAGGATGTGGGTGTGTCTCTGAGTGAAGGGTGTGGGTGTGTCTGAGTGAAGGATGTGGGCGTGTCTGAGTGTCTCTGAATAAAGGATGTGGGTGTGTCTGAGTGAAGGATGTGGGTGTGTCTGAGTAAAGCATGTGGGTGTGTCTGAGTGAAGGATGTGGGTGTGTCTCTGAGTAAAGGATGTGGGTGTGTCTGAGTGTCTATAAGTGAAGGATGTGGGTGTGTCTCTGAGTGAAGGATGTGGGTGTGTCTGAGTGTCTACAAGTGAAGGATGTTGGTGTGTCTCTGAGTGAAGGATGTGGGTGTGTCTGAGTAAAGGATGTGGGTGTGTCTCTGAGTGAAGGATGTGGGTGTGTCTCTGAGTGAAGGATGTGGGTGTGTCTGAGTGTCTATAAGTGAAGGATGTGGGTGTGTCTCTGAGTGAAGGATGTGGGTGTGTCTGAGTGTCTATAAGTGAAGGATGTGGGTGTGTCTCTGAGTGAAGGATGTGGGTGTGTCTGAGTGTCTCTGAGTGAAGGATGTGGGTGTGTCTCTGAGTGAAGGATGTGGGTGTGTCTGAGTGTCTATAAGTGAAGGATGTGGGTGTGTCTCTGAGTGAAGGATGTGGGTGTGTCTCTGAGTGAAGGATGTGGGTGTGTCTCTGAGTGAAGGATGTGGGTGTGTCTGAGTGTCTGAGTGAAGGATGTGGGTGTGTCTCTGAGTCAAGGGTGTGGGTGTGTGAGTGAAGGATGTGGGTGTGTCTGAGTGTCTGAGTGAAGGATGTGGGTGTGTCTCTGAGTCAAGGGTGTGGGTGTGTGAGTGAAGGATGTGGGTGTGTCTCTGAGTCAAGGGTGTGGGTGTGTCTGAGTGTCTGAGTGAAGGATGTGGGTGTGTCTCTGAGTCAAGGGTGTGGGTGTGTCTGAGTGTCTGAGTCAAGGGTGTGGGTGTGTCTGAGTGTCTGAGTGAAGGATGTGGGTGTGTCTCTGAGTCAAGGGTGTGGGTGTGTGAGTGAAGGATGTGGGTGTGTCTGAGTGTCTATAAGTGAAGGATGTGGGTGTGTCTCTGAGTGAAGGGTGTGGGTGTGTCTGAGTGTCTATAAGTGAAGGATGTGGGTGTGTCTCTGAGTGAAGGATGTGGGTGTGTCTGAGTGTGTCTGAGTGAAGGATGTGGGTGTGTCTGAGTCAAGGGTGTGGGTGTGTGAGTGAAGGATGTGGGTGTGTCTCTGAGTGAAGGATGTGGGTGTGTCTCTGAGTGTCTGAGTGAAGGATGTGGGTGTGTCTCTGAGTCAAGGGTGTGGGTGTGTCTCTGAGTCAAGGGTGTGGGTGTGTCTGAGTGAAGGATGTGGGTGTGTCTGAGTGAAGGATGTGGGTGTGTCTCTGAGTGAAGGATGTGGGTGTGTCTGAGTGAAGGATGTGGGTGTGTCTCTGAGTCAAGGGTGTGGGTGTGTCTCTGAGTCAAGGGTGTGGGTGTGTCTGAGTGAAGGATGTGGGTGTGTCTCTGAGTGAAGGATGTGGGTGTGTCTGAGTGTCTGAGTGAAGGATGTGGGTGTGTCTCTGAGTGAAGGATGTGGGTGTGTCTGAGTGTCTGAGTGAAGGATGTGGGTGTGTCTCTGAGTCAAGGGTGTGGGTGTGTGAGTGAAGGATGTGGGTGTGTCTGAGTGTCTGAGTGAAGGATGTGGGTGTGTCTGAGTGAAGGATGTGGGTGTGTCTCTGAGTCAAGGGTGTGGGTGTGTGAGTGAAGGATGTGGGTGTGTCTCTGAGTGAAGGATGTGGGTGTGTCTGAGTGTCTGAGTGAAGGATGTGGGTGTGTCTCTGAGTCAAGGGTGTGGGTGTGTGAGTGAAGGATGTGGGTGTGTCTCTGAGTCAAGGGTGTGGGTGTGTCTGAGTGTCTGAGTGAAGGATGTGGGTGTGTCTCTGAGTCAAGGGTGTGGGTGTGTCTTGAGTGTCTGAGTCAAGGGTGTGGGTGTGTCTGAGTGTCTGAGTGAAGGATGTGGGTGTGTCTCTGAGTCAAGGGTGTGGGTGTGTGAGTGAAGGATGTGGGTGTGTCTCTGAGTCAAGGGTGTGGGTGTGTCTCTGAGTCAAGGGTGTGGGCGTGTCTGAGTGTCTGAGTCAAGGGTGTGGGTGTGTCTGAGTGTCTATAAGTGAAGGATGTGGGTGTGTCTCTGAATAAAGGATGTGGGTGTGTCTGAGTGAAGGATGTGGGTGTGTCTGAGTAAAGCATGTGGGTGTGTCTGAGTGAAGGATGTGGGTGTGTCTCTGAGTGAAGGATGTGGGTGTGTCTCTGAGTCAAGGGTGTGGGTGTGTCTCTGAGTCAAGGATGTGGGTGTGGATGTACTTTGATCAACTTTGATCTTGTAGACAAGCATTTGTGTTTAGGGACTTCTTTTATCACTGACCTTAAAGACGTTTACTGATAAAATGCTTTTTATCTCTTATAATGTGATATTAACAGTAGCTATTGGTTAGCTCTCTTTTACTCTTTTTCTTGTAGGATTTATTTGTTCATCTCACTTTCTTGTTCTCTCTCTTTTTGGAACAGATTGTGTTTTCACATAAATATACTAGAGTTTAAATTGAAATTATGAAATTATCCTTGATCAGGTACCATAGTATAATGAGGTTGATGATGCCCTGTTCACACACCCCTCTAATATTTTGATTCCCAGGTCACAAGTTGAAGAAAATGTGATGTGGGGACTTTGGGTGTGTGTGTGTGCGTCTCTGGGTGTGTGTGTCTGTCACTGGGTGTGTGTGTGTGTCTCTGGGTGTGTGTGCGTGTCTCGGGGTGTGTGTGTCTGTCACTGTGTGTGTGTGTCTCTGGGTGTATGTGCATGTCTCTAGGTGGGTGTGCGTGTCTCTGAGTGTGTGTGTGTGTGTCTCTGGGTGTGTGTGCGTGTCTCTGGATGTGTGTGCGTGTCTCTGGGTGTGTATGTGTGTGTGTCTCTGGGTATGTGTGTGTGTGTGTGTCTC
The DNA here is from genome assembly GCF_052324685.1 of Brachyhypopomus gauderio. Classification (NCBI taxonomy): domain Eukaryota; kingdom Metazoa; phylum Chordata; class Actinopteri; order Gymnotiformes; family Hypopomidae; genus Brachyhypopomus; species Brachyhypopomus gauderio. Next base: position 166,256 of record NC_135225.1, on the reverse strand, counting down.
TCTCTGTGTGTATGTGTGTGTGTCTCTGGGTGGGTGTGTGTGTGTCTGTGTCCAGGACTGCCTGCCTTCAGTGCATCTGCTGACGCTGCTTCTTGTGTGGTCCCCAGCAAACATTATGATTTATTCAGCTAAAGGCAGAGGAGCAAGACCCCCAGTGACCACAAAGAGAGTTCCACACGTGGGTTTAATGATTTCACCACAAAAATGTCTGCTATGGCCGGGGCCAGGAGAGAGAGAGAGAGAGAGAGAGAGAGAGAGAGAGAGAGAGAGAGAGAGAGAGAGATGAGGAATGATGGAGAATGGGGAAAGAGTAAAGGAGAGATGGAGGGAAAGAGAGAATAATCAGTTAAAGGACTCATACTGTTTTGCATACTGCCACTCAGTGCCCATGCAGTTAGGACACAAGATATCCATAGAACCATAGATTATATATATGACCATAAAACCATAGATTATATATATGACCATAAAACCATAGATTATATATATGACCATAAAACCATAGATTATATATATATCACCATAGATCAATGAAACCATAGATTATGTAATGTAATGTAATTGTGCCGTATTTTGTCAATTGTGATTTTTACACCGCAATCGACACATCACTAATATGGACGCACAATAAGATGAGCATGATGGAGATGAGTGAAGAGGCTACGCTGATGGATGGGAAATTTAAATATAAGAAACTTCCAGATGGAAGTACAAACACAAATAGTGTTATTTGCACTTTATGTAGGAAGGAGTTCGCTTATCACGGGAGCACTTACACCCTTCGTTACCACCTCAACGCAAAACATGTTGGGGCTAACGCGCAGGTCAGTAATGATCACTTAGTTGCTAAATGTATTACTAGTACGAGCAAACAGTGTCGCCAGTCAACACTCGACCACATGTCGGGGTTCAAATTAAGAAACAAAATGTCAAAGTCCACGTCGGACAAACTGACCAATTCACTGGAGAGATGGTTTGTTGTGGACTGTAGACCGCTCTCTGTGGTCGAAGGCTTAAGTAAGACGTGGCAAGTTTAAACGCAGAGTCGAGCGCTACGGCCACTAGTGAAAGTATAATCCAGGCTTTACAAGAAGCACTGTACATTGTGTCAACTGATGAAAGTTACAAACTGTCGTCCAAAAAGACAATGTGGAAGAAAATCCAGCAGCTGTATGATGAGGAATGGGAAGTAAAACTGGTTATTGTGAAGAGCGCCACAAATGTGGCTCTGACTGGGGATCACTGGACCTCTGGGGTTACAAAACAATCGGAGGAAACAATACTGACAGACATTACATGGGGGTGGGGCTAGATATGACATCACTAACATGATGAAGAAAGAAAATATTCAGATGTGAAACAATCTTGTTCCATGTGTGTCTTTTAAATATTTATTTATTAAAGTCAAAGTCAAATTTATTTATCTAGCGATTTTTACAACACATGTCACAAGGCAGCTTTACAATCGTATGTGTCCAGATCCCTAATGAGCAAGCCAAAGGCGACAGTGGCAAGGAAAAACTCCCTATGATGGTGGGGATTAGGAAGAAACCTCGGAAGGACTCTTATTATTAAATATTAATTAGTGTTTTTTCTCCACTGACATCTAATCGTAGTGAAAAATTGACTGTTAATGGGGTAAAATGGGTCCTGAATTTTAATTAACCCAGACTAACTCCAACATGAGATGATATGTGCAGTGAGGAAAAGGGAGGCAAGCAGGTCATCTCATTTACCACTGGCTTCATTTACCAGGGACTGGTTAATTTACCCAGGGATGGGATTAATTTACCCAGGGCTGTGATTAATTTACCCAGGGATGGGATTAATTTACCCAGGGATGGGATTAATTTACCCAGGGCTGTGATTAATTTACCCAGGGATGGGATTAATTTACCCAGGGCTGTGGTTAATTTACCCAGGGCTGTGATTAATTTACCCAGGGATTAATTTAACCAGAGATGAGGTCTACTGTGCTTTAGTGCTCTTCAGTGTGCCCATGCAAGTCCAAGCTTTCCTATATTGCAGAGTGAATGAGGTCCTGATGTCTGTATAAGTGGGTTCCTAATGTCTGTGTGAGTGGGGACTTCAATATCCCTAACCCTAATTTCTTTCCAGGACCCTTAACTGTCTCTTTCTCTCTCTCTCTCTGTCCCTAAAACCTAAGTGTCTGGGTCCAATGTGATGGTTTTCCCCAAACCCAAACCCTAACCTTATCCTGACTCTAACCCAACCACTAACCCTAACCCCTAACTCTAGCCCTTACCCTATCAGATAATGGGATTCTCATCCAAACTCTATTCAGGACTTCATTCTTATTTTTTCATTTTTGTCTCTTCCTCTCTCCCTGTCCATCTGCCACTCTTCCATCTTTATCCCTCTCTCTCTCCACTCTCTTCCTCTCTCTTTCTCTTCCTCTCTTCCTCCCCTGTCTTTGTTACACACACTCCTGACATTCATCCTGTGAGTTAAAATAAATGTTATTATGCTGCCCTTCGGGTTATTTTAACACACACTGCTGAGTAAATCACAGTGTTTTCCTAAAATCGCGGCTCAGTTGCCGACCCCTTGTTTGAACAGCTGTAATGAACAGCTGTAATGAACAGTGTGCATTAATAACTGTTCTGAGAGTGCATGAGCCAGACAGTGTGTATGAAGGTGCTACTATTTGTGGATGGAGGAGAATTCATCTTTTTATTGCATGAAGAGATGTATCTATGTCCTGTCCTGCTGTCATATGTCTTACTCATCTTTGAAAAAATAATTTATCTTGATTAATGAAGTTTTCTAAAACTTCTTCAAAAAAAATTCTGTTTTTTATATTTTTCCTAAAAATATTAGTTATCACTAAATAAAATTTCTTTAAAATCTATCTAAAAAATCTAGAAAAAGGCCTTACAATAAAAATTATGTGTCACTCTGCAGCCCCTGACCCCTCCCCTTTGGGCATGTGTTGTCTTCGTCTAGTGTTCTGTGTCTGTGGATCTTCGTGGGTGTGGTTGTGTCTGAGTGTGTTCATCAGTCTCAGCTGTGGCTCATCTCGTGATCACTCGGGCTTATGTGGTTTGTCTATTTAATGTGCGTTCACACAGTGTCCCGTGCTCGTCTTTGTCAGAGTCTTATACGTCTATATGTGTAAGTGTTCTATGTGCGATGTCTGCTCATCCTAAAAAATAAAAATAAAATGTGTGCTATTCGTTCTGTGCCACCTCGTTTTGTTGGCGCTCACTCAGCGTCACATTGAGTATCTTGAGCCTACCCTAATCTTGTTTCATCACAAACAGGAAGCACCTGCTTCTTTCATTTGGTCACCTAACCCTAATCCTAACCCTAACCCTAATCCTAACCCTAATCCTAACACTAAGGTTCACCATGACCCTTTTCTGTATCCTATAGGCCAAGTCAGACATAGACCCTGTCAGCCTCCATTGTGTGGCACTAGCATGTGGCTTTAGGACATTCTGTTAAATAGTAATGGATAGTGGTTTTGTTATCTCCACATTATCTGTGTGGTGAACAGAGTTGTATAGTAACGAAGTAGAACTACTTCACTACTGTACTTAAGTACTAAAATGCAGTATCTGTACTTTACTGGATTATTATTTTTTTCTCCTACTTCCACTTTTACTTCATTACATATTTTCCATCAGTTTAATACTTTTACTCCGATACATGTTTTACGTGCTGTATAGTTACTCGTTACAATTATAAACATGTTAGTTGGCGCTGTCATCGGGTCAAGCGATCAGGCTGTCTCATGAGAAAACTGTGCATGCTCCGATCGCGTCTCGTTTACTCTGCTTGTTTCTTTTGACTTTGTTTATTGTATCATATCAGATAAATACAATCACACATCCAATAAAAGAATTTTACAACCAACTGTGTGGCCTGTTTTCTGTGTTGTCCAATCTTTGCCACTCCTTTGCCTTCATCCCCTTAACACATATAAATGCACTCAATAGTATACCACCAGGTTTATAAAATGGTTTGTACAATAAATAATAAAAACATAAAGAATAGAATAAGGAATAGAGTAAAAGGGTGCATAAAGAATCACATTCAGTTTTAAAACCAGGTAAAGGGATTTTAAAAGCCGAGCGGTAAAAACTGTCAAAGGTATACAAGCATGTCAGCTGTAAAATCAAGGCGATAAGACCATTAACAACAGGGCTAAAATGGAAATAAAAACCATTGTTGTAAAAAGGTTCTAAAAAGACATCATGATTGATAAACCCCCCTATTGTCAAACATAGATACACAAAACCTTTTAAACTATCACATGAGCATTCATAAAACACAAACATTTAAACCCCCCCCAATGTATTGCGATAAGGGCCCGGGGTATCTGAGTGAGGCCCAGGAAGGGGAGGTGGCGGTGGCAGGGGTGGAGATGAAGGGGGCGGTATGGGGGGCGTTAACCCTCCTCCAACCCTCCGACAGGCCCCTCTCCCCTGTGGCACCAGCGGAGCTCCTTCCCTTTGCCCGCTGTCCCCTCTCAGGCACAAACATCCCCTCAGGGAACGTCAGCGGGAGCCCGGGTTGATGGTGGCAGGGACCCCCCTGCGTGTGGCCTCGGCCCCCTCCTCCGAATATCATCGCCCGGTGCCACCTGCAGCGTTTTTTACAGTTACCAGGTTTATGAGGGCGTGGAGGGGCACCGTCACGTGCTTCCCCACCAGCAGGTTGCGGGAGGTCCATAATGCGGCCTTCACGCTGTTGAGGGTGAGCCAGAGCAGTTCAAAGTCCTTAGCTGGTAACTGGTGTAGGCCCTGGCCCACCCCGAGTACCGCTTGCCGGTACTCTAGCGGATGGACCTCCCCTGCTGGCAGGCTCGGGCATTTCAGGGGGCCGATCGCGGCCCACAGGTCCCTGGCCACGCTGCACTCCCAGAACACGTGCCGCACGGTCTCAGGCTGGCCGCAGCCTGGCCGTGGGCATACTGCCGTTGCCCCCATGCCCCGGGAGTGCATCACCGCCCTGACCGGAAGGATCTCATGGGCCACCATCCAGGAGAGGTCCTTGTCCTGATTCCGAAGGGCGGGGTGGGCCACGTTCCTCCACACTCGCCGAGCCTCCTCCCTCGTCAAGCCGACCACCCGGCTCACCTCCTCCTGATCCTGCACCAAAGAAACCAGAGCCTTAGCGTCTTCCAATTTTTCTCTCCCACATCCTTCCAAGTTATATTTCATTAAAAATTTCCTAATAAAATCATGTTCATGTGATAACTTAAAAGACACCGGTGTTCTAAGATCTGGGTTTAAGATCTTTAGTCTCTGCAAATACGAGCCCAACCAAAATCTTGACATAATGGCCGTTTTGGTTTTTAAAACAGATGTGGCATACTTCACATGTAAGGCAACAAATTTACTGCCTAAAAACAGGTGGGGGTCTGGGAGCCCCTTCCCTCCATTTTCTGTTCTCTTCTTCACTTCCTCCCTTTTGAGGCGCTCCCACTTGGACCCCCATAAGAAGTAGAACACAGCGCGGTCCATGCCTAAGAGAAAGCTTCTTGGTGGACTGAAAATGGAGCACAACAATAAAACCAATGGTAACACCACAGCCTTCACAATTAGGATTTTCCCTTCTAATGTCAGCTTCCGGAGTCCCCAAAACCCCAACTTCTTTTTCACTTTCCCTAATGTCTCTACCCAATTCCCACTTCCTCTCCCCATCTTGTCGAATTTCAGTCCTAAAATTTTCATGTCCGAGTCTTTAAAATTTACCTCCAAGTTTGCCCGTGCCTGTTCATTTCCCCAAGGCCCAAAAAGCTGGGCCTCTGATTTTTTCCTATTTAATTTGGCACCTGCCACCTCGTTTACTCTGCTGCTGCCTTCACTCAACACTTGAGCTTCGTAATCTAGGTTCACTTGACACGTCGTGACTGCCGTAAGGGTCCGTGCGGCAAAAATGGTGCAATCGCGGTGGCTCTGCCCATGCATGTTGGCCACGCGCGCGGTCGCGTCGCGAGGTCGTGCACCTCTCGATTTTTGTGCGTGCGAAGTTACAAGGTGGAATTCATGAACTTTGAAGGTTCATTTTCAGTATTTTCCAGCACCTTCAGCTTAATTTACATATTTATACAAATACACGTATACTTGAAATTATTCCAAATAATTCGCTTTTTATCTCATTAAAAGAGATGGTACCGTGTTTGGTAACAGCAGAAGTGCTGCATAATAAACTTGTTGGCGTTTTAATGTACATATTGGCACCTTCCACACCATCAACATCGAGTGATTGTGGTGGTGATGATGAGGAAGGAGACCACCCTGGCCCTAGAGACAGTGTTTGCGTTTGGAGTGAAAGTAAATTCCTATAGGATGAAGTGCCATCTCTGCCTCCCTAAAGAGGGTGAAATATTGGCCTTCAAACATTCACCTTCGAACTTGAAGAAACATCAATGTAAGTTACAAATATTACGCACAGAAGACCCACCAGCTTTAGCTGTCAGTAAGCGCTAGTTAGGTTAGATATATTAGCTAACTAACCTAATTATGTTCATGACGCGCTGCAGTATTCACTTAACATTAGCAGGCAATCATAAAGGCGATGTGACGCTGAGTTGTGTTTTTAGCAACAGTAAGCCGTGTCTCTTTTCATGCTGACTAATCATGTGTCCATTTTTATAGTGTAGTGTTTTTATAGGGTAAGGGCATTTAGGGTAAACGCAGGGCAGTAGGCTCACCCTTAGAATCAGAATCAGACGGACGGATTTTACATCCAAAATACACCTCGTTTTCTCAGCTAAATTAAGGCGAATTTGTACTTCTGCGTCAAACCTACGACGTATCGGGACATGTGTTATCTGGTTTTTGTGTATGAAGTGTTAAGCCCAGTTAAGTTGCTACTTGTTTGTACATACAGAACACTTGTATTTGTGGTTTTTGACATCTTTGATTTGTAAGTGATATATAAAAACAATTGATAATCAAACTTTGACGGCTTTCTTTAATTAATTCAAAACACAATACTTGTACTTTTTACTTTCAGTACTTGAGTAATAAATTTTAGAATAAACTACTTGCAATACTTAAGTACAAAAAATGCTGAATACTTCTGTACTTCTACTTAAGTAAAGTTTTTAAAGAACACTTCAACTGCTACTCAAGTCAATTTTTTTATAGAGTACTTGTACTTTTACTCAAGTATGGGTCTCTAATACTTTATACAACACTGGTGGTGAAAGACCTTTGTGGTGGTATCTGTTGCTCCTCAAGGATGTAGGGTTTGGGTTAGCTAGAGTCAGTAGGATTAATCAGAAATATAGGTAACAAGAAAGATCTGCTAGCTGGAGCTCACACAAACGTGTGACTGATAATAACACTTGGGCATGAAGTATCTCTTTGTAGCACAGGATTAGGGAATAAACCTGACCCTAATCCTAATCCTAACCCTGACTCTGGTGTTTACTCTGAGCCACTGTTCAAAGTCAAAGGTGATTGGTTTAATGTGGAATAGGGTTTAGGCAGACAACTGAGTGTTCCTAGGTTTCTAAGAAAAAGGCCTTTGGAAACAGTATCCACCACAGGAAGGCTGGGTGGTTTTTCATCCACAATACAGTCCTGGCCATGATAAGATGGACAATCAAATTTAAAAAGTGTGTATGGGATGCGTGTGTGGTTGTGTGTGGGTGTAGGGTGTGTATGGGATGTGTGTATGGTGTGTATGGGATGTGTGTGTGGGTGTATGGGATGTGTGTGTGGGTGTATGGTGTGTATTGGATGTGTGTGTGGTTGTTTGTGGGTGTATGGTGTGTATGGGATGCGTGGGTGGTTGTGTGTGGGTGTATGGTGTGTATGGGATGCGTGGGTGGTTGTGTGTGGGTGTATGGTGTGTGTGGGTGGTTGTGTGTAGGTGTATGGTGTGTATGGGATGTGTGGGTGGTTGTGTGTAGGTGTATGGTGTGTATGGGATGTGTGGGTGGTTGTGTGTAGGTGTATGGTGTGTATGGGATGTGTGGGTGGTTGTATGGTGTGTATGGGATGTGTGGGTGGTTGTGTGTGGGTGTATGATGTGTATGGGATGTGTGTGGGTTTTGGGGTGTTTTACATATAGTGGATGTGTGTATAAGACTGGGTTGTTTTGTATGAGTGTATGGATTGGGAAAGACGGAGGGGAAAGACAGAGTTCATCTCTTTCACAGTGTGTGGTTGATCCTTGTGTTTCTCTGTGTAATGTTTCAAGGGGGTGGGCGTGACGCAATTGCAGGTTTTCTTAATATTTATAATTTATTAAAGATGCACACATAAGAGGAATCAAAGTAGACAAAAAGGAAACTACAAAGTAAACTGGAAGACACGTTAATGTAGACATACAAACAAACCCGACTAACAGAACTACCCAGTAAAGAAACCACGTACAACCATCCACGACTAACCAGTACAATACCAAAACATGAGCTAACTGGACACAGGAACTACAGGGAAACTATGAACACACATAGGGGAATATGAGGCGGGGAGACCTAGGAAACTAAACAGGATTACTGGGCAGCGGACAGGGAACACGGAATGAACCACACAACACAGATATAGCAAGACAATGCAAGGAGATCAAAACTAACATGGAACATAAACAAAACCGCTAACAAGACAAGACTGAGAAAATAGGTAGAGAAGGACAAGGTAGGCTAAGGAGTACTTACAAACAAACACACACAACAACTTTAAAATGGAACAGACATCATGAAGGGGGAGGCAAGGCAGCAAGAAAACATAGACATAATATAATTCAACAATAGAGGAGACCAGACAAAGCACATGAACATGAAAACTAAGTAGAGAGAACAAGGAAGGCACGGAGGGATTCACTTACAAACAATGACCGACATGGAGGACTGAAACAGAAGAGATAATATACTCTGAAACAGGGGAGTGCAACGAGATTCAGGTGCAGGCACTAACGACAGGGGCGTGACAGACAGGGGGAGAAACATTGGAATGGGGAAGCTAGGCGGGACCAGGGAGGAGGGCGGAGCTGGACGTAACACTCTGGCTTCTAAACTGAAATGCTTTGTGATGGAAAGACTTGAAAAAAGAAGAAAGGTGAGCTCATGCTAAATGAAGACAAATGGGGGAAAAGCGCTGGCCTTTGCCATTGCTTATGTAGTTGCTTCACTCTGTGTTGTGCTTTCATGAATTTGTGATCGCCATTAAAGCCCATGGCCCTGATTCTCCCTGATCTATCCTCCAGTGGATGATAGATGTGCACCTGCTTGTCTGGGGTTTTGCCACATATGCCTTGGGAACCTGAAGGAAAATAAGGCCTTATTATACCCTTTACGTCCTGCATTGCTTCTAATACTTCACTACTGTGTCTTTAAGCTCGAGTCCGAGTCAAGTCACAAGTCTTATGGCTTGAGTCCAAGTCAAGTCGTGAGTCTTTTGGCTAGTGTCCAAGTCAAGGCACAAGTCAATACCAGGATTAGCTTAGGGACAGGAGATTGAAAATAACTGTATTTTATACATTCAATGTATTGACGGCTAAGGGGCTAGTATAAACTAAGCAAACCTCCGGGTGTGTTTTCAGGTGCCTAATGAAGTTTCATGTGGTTCTTCCATCTCCTGTTTTTTTTATCTCCAAGATGGCAGCGCGAGCAGTTGCAGCGGCCACTCAGGAAACAACACAGTGCTTTTTTGTTTGTTCATTGCCAAAAACCCAATCTGAGCTCTCAATCATGCATCAGTTTGCTCCAAGAAGTGTAGCTTCTTGTAGAACGTCTATGACCGGCAGACCCTTCTAAACCCGAAAATTCGGAAAAAAGACACACAGTTAATCTGCGAGTAAAGCTGCTAGCATTAGGCCATCAACTTTATAAAAGTATTTATTATGTTTTTTTTTAGGTTGTACAGACAAACAAAATTTTACAGAGTATACCTAACTTTTAGAAAAAAAGTTTTTGTGCTTTTATGTTGCTTCTGTGATGCTGAGCTCGAGCTATATTACGTTTGTGCTATTACCAGAAAAGAGCTTTTGTTTGTATTTTATTTCATCTATTTTTTAACCTTATTTTTCTATTATTTACTTATGTATTTATTAGTGGTGGGACTTTAGCGCGTTATTTCGATTAATTAATTACAGGAAAATTAACGAACTAAAAAAATGTACGCATTTTAGCGCATTTAACGCATGAGACACTTTTTCACCGTGGAATGTTTCTCAGTGCACGAGTTCCAGACATACAGATTATATGGACGCACAATAAGATGAGCATGATGGAGATGACTGAAGAGGCTATGCTGGTGGATGGGAAATTTAAATATAAGAAACTTCCAGATGGAAGTACAAACAAAAATAGTGTTATTTGCACTTTATGTAGGAAGGAGTTCGCTTATCACGGGAGCACTTCCACCTTTCGTTACCACCTCAACGCAAAACATGTTGGGGCTAACGCGCAGGTCAGTAATGATAACTTAGCTGCTAAATGTATTACTTGTACGAGCATACAGTGTCGCCAGTCAACACTCGACCACATGTCGGGGTTCAAATTAAGAAACAAAATGTCAATTCCACGTCGGTCAAATTGACCAATTCACTGGCAAGATGGATTGTTGTGGACTGTAGACAGCTCTCTGTGGTCAAAGGCTTAAGTAAGACGTGGCAAGTTTAAACGCGGAGTCGAGCGCTACGGTCACTAGTGAAAGTATAATCCAGGCTTTACAAGAAGCGCTGCAAATTGTGTCAACTGATGCAAGTTATGAACTGTCGTCCAAAAAGACAATGTGGAAGAAAATCCAGCAGCTGTATGATGAGGAAAGGAAAGTAAAACAGGTTATTGTGAAGAGCACCACAAATGTGGCTCTGACTGGGGATCACTGGACCTCTGTTGGCAACAAGAATTATCTTGGCGTGACAGCTCATATTATAGATGATGAATCTATAGATGATGAAGATCCAGTCATTTGCTTTGAGCATGCAGAAGACCACTTCTAGGCACTATGGAGATGCCTGTGGCAGAGGCCTGGGAAATTAAAGAAAGTCTACCTTCTAAAATGGTATTAAAAACATCATCTGATTTCCTTCAGTTCTTCTTATTCTTCCAATATCCTGAGCAAAACTCATTTTTGGTCAGAATTTCCAGTGTTCTGAAAACTGTTTGCTCTGTTTTCTGCACTCATCTATTGGTCTTTGTAGTAGACTGGTAGAAAAATAAACAAGATGTTGAAGTTTATGAATATGTTCATTGATTCATTCATCATTCAAACTTAAATTAATATTTCTCATGTAAAATATTGAAATGCGATTAAAAGCGATTAATTTCGATTAATTAATTACAAAGCTTATAATTAATTTGATTAATTTTTTTTATCGCGTCCCAATTGATTAATTGTTCATGGCTCCTCGTAAGGCTGGAAACACCCTTAAAATAGGAGTCCTGAATTGTTTTTCTATTAAGGCCGATAAATATGAGTATATGAGATTTTGCTGTATGGAGGGCATGCTTATATTCAATAAGGCTGCTTTTCCATGATAGTCTGTACACTTCTAACTTTGAATTTCGCCATTTACGCTCCAGGATCCACGCGGCATATTTGAGACTACGCGTGTGCTCATTGTACCATGGCGCTATTTTTCTCTCAGTGGCTCTCTTATATCGCAATGGCACCTTATTGGCTGATAGCACTACATGAGACAGGAAAGAAATTTCTTCTTATGAGAAAAAATAATGTCACCAAAGGAACGAGTATACAAAGAGAAGAAAAGAGGGCCTTAGACTGAACCTTGGGGGACTCCAGTGGAGAATTTCTATGGATTGGATGTAGATACTCTCCATGGTACCTAATAGGAACGGTCTTCTACATATGACTGGAATCATGTCCAAGAAAAGCCAGTCACACAGAGGCTAGAAAGAACAGTGAAGGGGAGGTTGTGGTTGACTATGTCGAAGGCTGCAGAAAAATATAGAAGCATGGAGCTTCTCAGTCAGTACTTTGAGGACTGAGTGTGCCCTTTTGAAGCCAGACTGATTGGGATCATGGAGTTGGTTCTGGGTGAGGAAGAGAGATCACTGGTCACAGACTACTCATTCCAGAGTTTTTGATAGAAATGAAAGTGATACCAGCCTGTAGTTGCTTATGTCAGAGCTGTCGAGTGTTGCCTTCTTCAAGATTGGTACCACACTTGCCATTTTGAACACAGTAGGTACATGACCCAAAGCTAAGGAGTTGATGATAGCGAAGATAAATGGAAGGAGATCTCTTGAAATTTTCTGGAAAAGAATGGAAGGAATTGGATCCAGTGGGCATGTATTAAGATTGCTGGAAGTCAGAAGTTGATGGGAGAAAGGGGAGAAAGAAGCCTGGGAATTGGGTGTTTGGTTAGAGATACTAGTAGGAAGATTTGGAGCAAGGGAAAATGACTGATGTAGTGCTGCAATTCTCTCTTCAAAGAAGATGACAATTCTCAGGAGTGAGAGATGAGGGGTGGTGGAGAGTAAATGAGAGAAGGAAAAAAAACTGAACAGCTTGCTTGGGTTGGATGCGAATGACTCAGATGTAGTACACTAACTTTGCCGATGTGACTTCCAATGAGAACTTTGAAAGGAAGGACTGATATGAGTGGAGGTCTGAATCTAGGAGACTTTTCTTCCACCACCTCTCTGCAATTCTTAATGCTCTCCTATAGTTGTGCATCACTTTCATTAGCCAAGGGGTGGATGGGACAGCTCCCATAAGCCTGGGTGAGGGAGGACATGGAAGATTGATTGATGAAAATAGTGTAGAGAGGAAAGCATTGGTAATTTTGCACAGTGAGAGAGAGGAAAGACATCTGTAGCATCATCTGTATGCTACATACAGATACGGTGGTCATCTGTAGCATCTTTATGCATGTGCAAACAAGGGGACTCGGAATTTGGCACAACACATGTTGGTTTGAAAAAATGTCTCCGTCGTGCCTGCTGCTTGCATGTGCTAAATGAAAATGAGCACTTTCTTTGATTTACAACTTTGACCTACCACCTGATTCACTTTCTGCTCCGCCCCCTGACAGGTGAAAAAAAATCTACAGAAAAGCCGCACCTCAATATAAGCCGCATGGTTCAAATAGTGGGGAAAAAAGTAGCGGTTTTTGTCTGGAAAATACGGAACATTCAATTACTGTTGAACAACCAACTGTCCACAAAAACTGTAACGGTCCACAAGATAGGAACGTAACCCTATTATGAGTGAAAAGCTAAACTTTTTGAAGGCAATCAAATCACACAGTCGTGTTGACATCCAGTCTCAACACATTAACTAGAGCATCCTCCTGCTTGCAGTTTTCCTACGTATTAACTAACCAGCAGCTATCACTGATGAAAATGGTCCATTATGGTTGTTTCCTTCCTGGTGCCACCTAGCCGGGATGTTGCTTCTCTTTCGACAGAGCAACTCAGAGGCTAGCTTGTCAAGGTACTGGCAGTTAGCCCTATTGTGTGAGCTTTGAGATTCATGGGGTTTTACCTCTTGAGAACTACTCCATATATTTTATCACCTGTTTACACTACAAGACATGGAACCTTTCTCGTAGTCATATTAATAAAAGAATCCCATACAGGACTCTGCTGTTTTCTCCCAACTTGTGTTGTCATTAATTACCATTATTATTTGTTTTCAGTTAACGAAAATGTTTTTCAATATCAGTTTTCGTTTTTCCGTTCATTTTTGGTGGAGACAGGTTGATGGCGAGGTCAAATGCCAACAGCAGAGGAAGAATGCAAGACGAATGTAGTTTGTTGGATGGAAATTTGAAGTCACACAGGATAATGAGTGGATTTGCTTCAATGGTGAGTTGACTGAGGAGGGTGTCAAAGTTCTTAAGGGAATCTGGAGGGCAATAAATCACAATGTTGTGATGATGTGAATGATGTGAAGATTAGTGGGGTAGGACACATGGACAGGTCTGGACTGGTAATCTGGCGTACCGGGCATTTGCCCGGTGGGCCTACAGTCTTCAGGGGCCGATGTATTTTTTTTCTTCCCTTTTTTTTCTAAGAGACCGGCCCACAATTTAGAAGGGCCGGCCCATTGGCCCATCTTCAATATAGACAGTGGACTGAACCAATCAGGATATAGGACGAAAGTGGCCCCACCCTTTCTCTGCGTGGTCCGCTGTAATTCCCACTACGTTCAGTATTGAGTGCGTTGTAAAAGGAGAGGTAGCATGGAGCAACAGAAGCGGCAGAAAGGGGGTGCGGAGATGTTACGCACGAAGAAATTGAAGAGTCTCAATGTAGATGCTACAAAATGTGTAAAAATCACAGACATGTTCACTGCTGTAGCCTCCGCGTCCTCTGTAGGTGAAGACAGCAGCAGCAGACAGGGAGAGCAGCAGCCAGAGATGCAGGCTTGTGAAAGAGAAACCGAGGGACAGACTGAGCGGGAAAGTGTAGTACGTAAGCAGGTAGTAACGTTAGGATAACAGGGACTTTATTACATGAGAATGATGAGCAGTGGCCATTGATTAGTATCAATATTAATTGGTATTTGCATACTTCCCTAAATCTGGCAGTGACGCGCCCTTATTCTGATAAAATAGCAAGTGGTCAAGACTGAGAAGTGTTGGATAAGCAGCAAGTGTCCATTTTAGGCTATCATAGCATTTTAGATATTTAGGTTAAAGGTGTGTTGAAAGGCTGCATAGTAGTTTGAATCTGTAGCCTCTATGCTGTGGTTCAACGTTTTCAAAAGCACTCAAACAAGTAAATTTACAGATTTTAAAATGTATAAATCATAAATAAAAACTTTGCAATTTAAGCATGACTACAGTAAGTGTAAAAAATATATATAAAAGTAATATTGGCACAAGATATGCCCATACTGAATAAGAGTAAAACAGTGTCAAATGCTTTTAAGACATGTTTGTGTTGCATGAATTCATAAAGCAGCTTTGTTTGTAGCCAGATACAAATACATGTTATAGCTGTTTAAAGGAGGGAGCACCTTTAACCAGAAGAATTTGAATTGAGCTGTTAAATCGGAGAAATTTGGAAGATACATTTAATAAAATCATAAAAGTGATTGTGATATAATAATGCTAAGATTGAATACAAATACTTTAACCAGTAATTTTTAAATGTGTTTTTTTTCCACAACGTACCCCACATACATAAATTACAAGTTGGTTGTGCTCCGCTAATTATGAGGGGCTGGTAAAAATGCCAGGGCCGATTTTTTGTCCCAGTCAAGCCCTGCACATGGATAACATGAAACTCAAAGGAAGAGATTGAAAGCTGAGATGGAAAGTTGGGTGAAACGCCACTCTGGACACAGCAGAAGACCTGTGCCACTCTGGGGAATGAGTGAATCAGAAGGCAGAGAGAAATGCATGTGAGGAAGTGCTCTGACATTTAGATTTACGACATTTGCCAGACGCCCTTATCCAGAGCGACTTACATTTTTATATAATTTTTTTTATACAAGTGAGCAATTGAGGGTTAAGGGCCTTGCTCAGGGGTACCTCAGTCATGGCCTCAGGTCTGGGAATCGAACCCACGACCCTCCAGTCACAAGACCAGTTCCCTAACCACCAGGCCATGACTGCCCTCACATCACATCATGACTGACATCACACACGTCCAGAGGACCTTCCTAGAATGTCATCCCTTTTAAAGACAAATAATTCTTTAATTATTTTAATTCTTTAAAAGAATAAAAGAAAACAAAGAATTCACAGCCTTTCTAGCAGGAATAGGTTTATGATCTTAGGGGTGTTTGAAGAGGCACCCAGAAAAGGGGTCTGAAATATTGATTCTTGACTGATAACTGGAACAGACACAAATATCACAAATGAGAGATTGACTGAATGAATGAGAGCTAAGTTTGATTACCACCACCACCCTATGTCATCACTTTCATCCATGTTGATGAAAGAATGTGAATGAAGGTGGTGGAGGGGGTGCTGGTGATGGAGACCAGAGAGAACAATACCGGTGTGGGTGATGGTGGAGGAATTTGTGGTTGTGTTGCTGCAGAGACCTGCACGGGTCCGTTTTTTTTACCCGCAGAGTACAGCACCCACCCACCCGCGAACCCGTGGCTATTTCAAAGTTAAATCCATATCCGCCCGGACCCGTTAATATTCTACCCATTACCCACCCGTGCCCGTGAAAAATCAAACAAATCAAAAGTATTCCTTTAGAGCACTTTATTTTTCAATGCGCCTCTGAAAAAATGTCAGTACAACACAAAATAAAATCTAAGGTTGCTGTGCAGGAACAGTATTCCTATCTAAAAGTAGCAACTGGTAGAACACAAGAAAATGTATGTAGCCAACCGGTGCCATAACACAATGCAAAATGAGAGGGAACAAATGCCAGTATAACAACTAAATATAATCAGACAGGTTCACAGCGGTAGTAGTTGCCCATCTGCTGTGGCAGGAGCAGCACGCTAAGTTCTCTCTCGTCATTTTTCCTTGTTCTAGCACGACCACCCATTTAGCTTTGTAACCACCAAGCAAGCTACAATAAATGCCCGGTACTGCGTTATAACCAGCCTCTGCTCATGTTTCCACTGGAAAAGAACCGAAGTTTGGGTATTACCCCAGAACAGGTGAAGAGTAAAGTTCAGCCCGCTCTGGCCAACGGAGCTACGGTATAAGTAAGCTCCCCCTGAGCTTCGCGACTACGATCGGGAGGCGCTAATCAGGCAAAAGGTAACACTATGTTCATTACGTAGCAAATAAAAGTCTACTAAAAATGACCACTTATTCACGTGCTACCCACCTGTATTTAACTTACCCGCCCGCATACCCACCCGTATTTAACATACCTGCCCGCATATTCACCCGTTAAATGGCGGTATGTGTAAAACCCACCCGTTTCAGCATTTATTTGCCCGTACCTGTGGGTATCCCGGTGCAGGACTCTATGTTGCTGATGGTGGTAGGGGAGATTGTTGAGCTCTGCTAATATATGAATAGCTGTTTTGTTTGTTTTTATGCATTATTTCTGTGTCTGGACAGTGTTCTGTATCTACACAGAACTACAACACCTATGGATTTATTTCCTGTTTTTGTTGCATCTGCGGCAGATTTATTACACACTCTAATCCAGAAAGTGAAGGGCCGCAAGCGAGGGAAGTGTGCAGGCGTGTGCAGGTGTCCTTGTGTGGGGACTACACAGCCCTACCTGGACTCTATGTCCTGTGTGTTATGCTTCACGGACTCGTGGCTGTGTAAGGAGATACCGGACTGCGCGCACCAGCTGGAAGGATTTCATCTCTTCTGCACAGACTGGCAAACTGCACCTTCAGGCAAGGCTACAGGTGGAGGTGTCTGCTTCTACATTAACAGTGGCTGGTGCATGGATGTGACAG
Source organism: Brachyhypopomus gauderio (assembly GCF_052324685.1). Classification (NCBI taxonomy): domain Eukaryota; kingdom Metazoa; phylum Chordata; class Actinopteri; order Gymnotiformes; family Hypopomidae; genus Brachyhypopomus; species Brachyhypopomus gauderio. The sequence continues at coordinate 148,959 of NC_135225.1, read as the reverse complement.
TGATTGCTAAGCACTGCTCTGCCTCTCTGGAATATCTTTTCCTTCACTGTAAACTGTTCAAATATCTCGCTTCATTCATTCTGGCTGCTGTGTATGTGCTGCCGGATGTGGACGTGCATGAGGCCCAGTACTCAATCGCAAAGCAGATTCTGCATGGAGGACCCAGACCAGAAAGGAGAAGACGTTAGACCAGAGCTCAGTGAATAGGTAGGAAATGACGGAGTGACACGTCAGGCAGCAAACCGGCAGAAGGCGGAAGCTTTGGAACATGGCGGCAGGCCGCTGCTAAACAAAATTAACAATATTTTTTATTACCCGCTAACATAATTTAAGACAACCTAAAAATATAGCATAATAATCTCTGTGTTTGTTTTTCTTTGTTTTTCTTTTACATAGGTATCAACGGACGCAACAACTCTGGAGCACCGCAAAGATTTGGACAATATATTTACGTATATTGACAACAGCTTCGATAGAATTATCATGAGCAAACCAGACAAGACGCCATCGACCAAGAGGAGCCGTGCCGAAGCTTCCCCGGGAGCGGCTTCCCCACACACCTGCAACACGGCGGACATCCTGGAGTCCATCAACACCAAACTGTCCAGGTTTGACGCGCGCCTGGCGCTGGTGGAAATTCTCCACCAAGAGTTTCAGGCGTTGCGTGAGTCGGTGGAATTTAGCCAGCAGCAAGTGGAAGCACTCGCGGCTGAAAATACGGTTCTCAGAGAGTCGGTGAAATCGCTCACCGAGGGAATGACCCGACTCTCTGAAGAAAACAAAAAAATAAAGGAAACTGTCATTGATCTTCAGTCCCGCAGTATGAGAGACAATCTTATATTTGCAGGTATCCCGGAGAAGGCGGACGAAGACCCCGAGACTACGGTGAAAACATTCATACAGACTCACCTAAAAGTCTCAGAGGCAACCGTCAAAACCATCAGCTTTCACCGCGTTCACCGCCTGGGGGGGAAACGGCCAGATGCGCGGAGACCCAGACCGATCGTGGCAAAATTTGAACATTTCAAACAAAAGGAACTGCTGAAAAGCCGCGGCCGGGAGCTGAAGGGAACCAACTTCAGTATTAACGATCAGTTCCCCAAAGAAATCCTGGAGCGACGCAAGGTCTTGTTTCCCATCCGCAAGAGTTTCATCCAGGCAGGATCCCGGGCTGTAATATCAGTGGATAAACTCTACGTAAACGGTCAACTCTACCGCGACACCAACACAACACCATGGCTGTTCTAAACAGGTGAACTGTATCAACACCGACACCAACTCCTTACTACACATTACTTTTCGCCTAGAACAACAAGACATGTTTAATTTAAATAACTAATGCCGGTCTAATTAGCACCGTACTGTATGTTTTCCGTCATTAGTCCTAGTTGTTTATACTTTTTTTGTTGTATATGCACTTTCAGTGTACGTCACCTTTTCCTTTTCCCTTCCCCTCTCTTTTTCTCTTTCTACACTCACCCAGCGATTTGTTCACCCACTTTCAAGACTGCAATGTATTGTATGCACACACACACGCACATGCAGGCAGGTAGGCAAAACAGACACACACATAGACATATAGCACAATCTCACACTAACACACAGGAGATACACACACATGACCGATTCATGCAGGCACAGACACACAGGCATGTAGCGCAGACGCAGACACATACACGAAACATTCAACACAGGCATACTACACAGAAGTGCAACACACACACCTTTAGCAACCATCCAACACTCAAACAAGTAGTTTTAACATTAGTTCACTGAAGTTCGTCACATGGAATGTACGTGGAACTGGTTCGAGGGAAAAGAGATTGAAAAATTTTAATCGGCTAAACGACTTACAAGCAGATATTGTCTTTCTACAGGAAACACATATGTCTAAAACACCTACATACACACTGACCTCTCCTCAGTTCCCACACTTGTACTCAGCCTGTTACAACTCAAAACAAAGGGGGGTGGCCATATTAATTAACAAAAGGATAAGCTTTTCCATTAGCAACAATATAACTGATCCAGATGGTAGATACATAATACTCAACCTATCCATTCTAAATATGCGTTTATGTTTTGCTAACATATATGGGCCGAATGTTGACGACCCCTCCTTTTTCCACAATATTTTCACTGCACTCTCTGATCACTCTGACACCAAACTAATAATAGGAGGAGACTTCAACTTGGTACTTGATCCAGATATCGACAGGCTCAGTACAGCAGTGAGTCAAAGGAACTGGCAGTCTATAGACACCCTAAAACAATATATGAACGATTTTGGGCTCTCTGATGCGTGGCGTTCACAACACCCCACTCTCCGGGACTACTCTTTCTTTTCGGCAGTACACCACTCACATTCTCGTTTAGACAACTTCTTAGTTAGCAATTCCATTATGACAGATGTCACAGACACTTGTATTCACCCTATCACTATCAGTGACCATGCACCGGTCTCTCTCTCTTTGACACAGAAAAGAACCACACCAGCAACGAGGAACTGGAGATTAAATACATCATTACTTAAGGAACAAGATTTCATTAATTACTTCAAAAAAGAATGGGCAACATATTTAGAATATAACGATCTACCAGGTACCTCTCCGTGTGTTCTTTGGGAAGCAGGGAAGGCAGTAATGCGGGGGAAAATAATATCCTACTGCACACATAAGAAAAAGACAGAAAAAACACAGGTATTAGAATTGGAAGAAAAAATAAAATCTTTAGAAGCTGCCCATGCTGCTTCACCACAAGAACACACACTGAACAAGCTGAGGAAACTCAAACTGGAATTAAATGAAATAATAGATAAAAAGACACAATTTTTACTGCAAAGACTGCGCTGGCAGAATTTTGAACATGGCAATAAATCTGGAAAATTCCTTGCTAATCAGTTAAAGCTTAATAAGGAAAAAACAACTATCTCCTCTATTAAGAACTCAACAGGCAGCATTATTCACGACCCACAACAAATAAATAAAGCTTTTAAAGAGTTTTATAAAGCTTTATACGCATCACAGATTAATCCATCAGATTCAGCTATTGAAGAATTTATTAATAATATAAATCTCCCAAAGCTAGAAAACGAACAAATTGTTGCACTGGATTCACCACTTGCTCTGCCCGAATTACATGAAGCCTTACAGCAGCTACCAAATAACAAAGCTCCAGGACCAGATGGATTTCCTGTAGAATTCTACAAAGAAAATTGTGGTCTGTGCTAGAACCAACCTTTTTTAGAATGGTAAATCAAATTCAAAAAGATCATGTCCTGTCTCCAGACATGAATTCTGCTAACATCAGTGTACTTCTAAAGCCAGGCAAAGATCCTACACTTCCTTCCAGCTATCGCCCCATTTCACTCATAAACGTAGATCTTAAAATTATTTGCAAAGCACTTGCCAGAAGATTAGAGGAAATCACCCCACTTATAATACATCCAGACCAGACAGGTTTTATCAAGGGTAGACAATCTGCCAACAATACACGCAGACTAATAAACATAATAGATTACTGCACAATTAACAAATTAGAGACTACCATTGTATCTTTAGATGCAGAAAAAGCATTTGACCGGGTAAACTGGAAATATTTATTAGCAGTTCTACACAAAATTTGGATTTGGCCCATCCTTCATTAACTGGATCAAAGCCTTACATAGTTCTCCTAATGCACGGGTTAGGACAAACGACATCACCTCACAAAGCTTCACTCTGCAAAGGGGCACCAGGCAGGGCTGTCCACTATCACCCTCACTTTTCGTTCTCTTCATTGAGCCATTAGCAGCAGCAATTCGACAAAATGCAAATATTACAGGAATTAACACAGGAACCACAAACCATAGGATAAGTCTCTACGCAGATGATGTATTACTTTTCCTACAGAACACACAAGCTTCCCTTCCGAATACAATCAAACTTATAGACAGCTTCTCTTCTATAACAGAATATTCCATCAACTGGGGCAAATCAACAGTTTTGCCTATAAACTGTAGTTTCCAGAACACGACCACCACTCCACTACAATCAGGTAATATTAGATATTTAGGCATACATGTCTCTGCTAAACTGTTAGACTTGGTGCAGTTAAATCATATCCCTCTATTAAAAACAATAGAAGATGATCTCACACGTTGGAACGCTTTACCTATATCACTCATGGGGAGAGTGGCTACCATTAAAATGATGGTTCTACCCAAAGTTAACTATTTATTCTCATTAATCCCAAATAAACCCTCTGCTGCTTGGTTTAAATCCCTAGATTCAAACATCTCAAAATTTCTATGGAAAAACAAGCCATCAAGAATAAGTATGAAAACCTTGCAAAAGCCAAAACGCAATGGTGGCTTAGAATTACCAAATTTTTATCAATATTTCTTAGCCAATAGATTACAGTACATTTTAAAATGGGTCAAATACGACTTAATAGACAGGCCATGGTTGGACCTAGAACAAGCATTTTGCGGGAAAATAAAACTCTCAGACCTACCTTACATTAGCTCTAATATTAAGCGTCAGGACTGCTTTAAAAGCCTTAATATAAATACTTCACTGACAGCCTGGTGGGAATTCCTTAAATTAACTCGGTCCCCACTCATCCCATGCAAACTAACACCCATTTGGAACAATCCAGACATCTGTCAGAACAAGAAAGTACTACATTTTTCATCATGGCATGACAGGGGAATAAAAAATTTAGAACATGTTATTAAAGATGGAAACGTTGTCACATTCCAGGAACTTGTATCAGAATATGGAATAAACAACAGTAGATTTCTGGAATATCAACAATTAAAATCCATCATTCAACAGAGATTCAACCGCAATCAACTGAACTTAGAAATATCAGCATGGATAACTGAATTTTTTAATCTATATACTCCTAAATTATTATCAAAATTGTATAAATTATTGTTAAAATTTGATGACTCAATCTCCCTTCCGATAGCCAAATGGGAACGAGATCTATTTATTAATCCAGATCAACATTTCTGGACCGACATATGTACAAATATCTTCAAAATAAGTAAAAGCCCCAACTTACAACTTATACAATACAAAGTCCTTCATAGAACACACTATACAGGACAAAGGATGTTCCAAATGGGCCTAGCACAATCAAACATATGCACCCACTGTACAGGCAATATAATTGATAACTATATGCATGCTATATGGGATTGTAGGCCTGTTAAGGAATTCTGGCAGATGGTATGTGTAGAATTGTCCACGGGGCTTAAAAGCTGCATCCCAACTTCCCCCAGACTGTGCATCTTAGGAGACGTCAGTGAATTAGATACAGAGGCAGACATATCACACATAGTTCTCACTGCCCTATGCATCGCCAAGAAAACCATTCTTATCAATTGGAAAACGAAAAAGGACCTGCATATTACTCATTACAAAAATTTATTACTTGATCACATCTGTCTGGAGAGAATGTCTGCTTCCTCTAAAGACCAGTTGGAGGAATTTAATTCTCTTTGGTCCCCACTGATCAGTTCCATTAGCTAGTCGGGGTGGTTGGCAGGGGCCTCAGCCCCCGGAGGGCCGGTTGGTGGCTGGGGGTCGACCCCGGGGAGACTGCTCATGCCGGCCACTTTCTGGGCGGGGGGGCCGGGGCTGCCGACCTGGGATGGCATGTGCTTGCCCTGGCGGGCGGTGGTTGGGGGGGGGGCTTGGGTGGCGCTCCCTCTGGGCTCTGGGGTGTGGGGCCGGGGCGTGGGGGGGGGCAGGTGCTGGCCCTCGGCGGGGTGGCTGGCCTCCCCTGTGGGGCCGGGTGGCGGGACCCGGGGCCTGGTGCCTGGGGCCCCCCGACCCCGAGCTGGGGCCCTGCCCGAGCGGGGGGACCTGCGCCGCTGCGGTTGCGCCGCTGGGGGGGGTGGGTCGGTCGGCCTGGGTCGGGGCGTTGGGTCTGGGCCTTGGGGCTCCGAGGTGCCTGGGTGGTGGGAGTGGGGTGGTGGATGATGGGGATGTCTGGGGTGGGCCGGGAGGTAGGGTTCCGGACTCCGACCAGCATGTCCTCAATACTGTTGATGTCTGTCATCGTTTGTTCACTGTGCGATTGGTATGGTTGTGGGTGCATACACAGGGGTGTGGTGTATATGGGACTAGCGTGTGTGGGTGTATATGTATGTGTAGATATATATGTATATATGTATGTATGTGTATGTATATATTTATATATATGGATGGATGTATGTATGTATGTATATGTGTATATATGTATATATTTATGGGTTAAATGTGTGTGAGTGCATACGTGTATGAAAGAAATGTGTGTCTAGGTGTATGTGGATGTGCGGACCGGCTGCTCTCTGTGGTGGGGGTGGTGTGGATCCGGGCTTGGATGTGGTGGTGGGGGGGGTTGCCGCCCTGGTCTCCCCGGGTCGACCGCTCCCTGCCTTGAGCTGGGGGGGCAGTGAAGTACGGTGCTCAATGAGCCAGCTAGCAAGCTGGCTCTCCTCTTCCAGAGGACCCTTTCCTCTGGACCTAAGCATTCCCACCCACCCCCCCCCCCCCCCCCCCCCCCCCACACACACACACACACACACATCCTTGCTCATTTAGGATTCTGGGGACAGGCAGGTACCCAGAGGTTGACGAGGTGGGCCTGCTGCCATGGTTCACCCGTCTCCTCACCACTGTCTGTCCCTCAGTTTTTACTGCACTTTAGACATTGAGGGCCTTTGAGGGGACGGTGTGGACATGCACTCACGTTTGTCCTAGCACCTGTCCCCTCAATTTTAACTGCACCATAGTATCACACACTACGACACATGCATATACACCAACACCTACACACAACACTGGGGGTGGAGGGGTGGGAAGGCCTTCTTTCACCCGCTTCCTGCTCCCTGCCGGGGCGGGGGGGGGGGGGGGGGGTCGCTGGCACGGGACTGGGCTGGTGGCTTCCTAGGACCGCTACCGGTCCTTGCTGGTCCAGCCATTTGCCCCTGCCGCAGAGGGTGTGCTAGTCTGGATAAGTGTGTGTCTATGTCCTTGTTTTCTTCTTGTTTCTGAATGGGTGGATGAATGAGTGCGTGTTGGAGGGAGGGGACATATTTGGAGGGAGGCCAGGTTTGGAGGTGTGAGGGTGAATTTGAGTGTATGTGTGTGTGTGTGTGTGGGGGTGGGTGTGTGCATGGTGGGGGTGTATAGGGGCGAATGTAGGGTGGGTTTGGTTATGTGGGTGAGGACAGCTGGTTCTGGGTCGGGGCTGGTCGTGCCCGGTTCACTCATGGACACTCCCCTGAGACTACTGCACCACTCCAGAGGGGGGGCGCCTTGCAGCTCCGGAGTCCGGCTTGGCCCCCCGGCGTAGGGGCGGTTGGCCCGCTCCCCTGGGCGGTGGTGGTATGGGGCGGCCGGGTGCTCCTCGGCGGGAGGTGGGCCCTGCCGGGTGGTGGGTGGCTTTCCGGGCGCGTGGCGCCGTGATTTTGCCGCTGGCCCCTGGGGGGGGGGGGGGGGGGCATCCTGTGGGGGAGGCGCTCTGTTCCCTCTGGTTCCCCTGGACCTGCGCTCCTTGACTCGTGGGGCGCTGTCCGGGGTCTCTCTCTCCCGCCTGCGGGGGCGGGCGGGTGAGGGTTTCTGGGAAGTGCGGCTCTGGTACTCCGCCGCTCTGTGGGGGGCCGTGGGCGGGTGGGATTCCCGGGTCTCTCTCCACCCGCCTCTGGCCTCTGGGGGAATGCTGTCGCAGCTACCCACCCTTGCTGGTAAGTACATTCCATACATCTATCCTATGTTGCACTTCTAGGTTGCACATAAACACACACTCACACACACCCATACATCGCACTCATCTGCACTATATGTATTTGGTTTACTTTCTGTACTTCTTTGCAGTGGTCATTTGAGCTGGTTGCGTGTTTTATTTTATTAATATTATTATTATTATTATTTTATTATTATTATTATTATTTTTTTCTTCTTTTCTTTTTCTTCTCCTTTCTTCTCCTACCTGTCTTTTCCCTTTTTATTATTTCTCTCCCCCTCTTTTCTTGGTCCACCTAACCCCAATAATTATCACTTTGCATATTGTTATCACTATATATTGTTATCACTACACTATATATTATACAGAATTGTTATAATTGCCATTTAAATCTGTACATAAAAACAAAGTTGTCCTCCAAAGATGGGGGGGTGGAGGTGGGCCAAAAAAAAAAAAAAAAGACCAGGGCAGTCATGGCCTGGTGGTAGGGAACTGGTCTTGTGACCGGAGGGTCGTGGGTTTGATTCCCAGACCTGAGGCCATGACTGAGGTGCCCGTGAGCAAGGCACCTAACCCCAACTGCTCCCGGGCGCCGGGCTAGGACTGCCTACCGCTCTGGGCACATGTGATCCACAGCCCCCTAGTAATCACTAGTGTGTGTTTTCTAACTGCACAGATGGGTTAAAAGCGGAGGACAAATTTCGATTGCGATGTAAAAATCACAATTGACACTGCTACACCACGCTGCACTCGGCCTCTCTGACCACCGTATGATCCATTTGATCCCCACATACAGGTAGAGCAGATCTCAGAGAATTACATGGCCTCTATATGGAAAAGTTTTAGGCAGATTACCAGCTACAAGCCTAAAACCCCCATTCAACAAACTGCAGACAGACTGAATAAGTTCTATTGTTGGTTTGATGGGCAGTTCAGCAGCCTTCGCACTTCCACCTGCAATACAGCCTGCACAGCACACTTACCCGCCCACCTCCCCCACTACCCACTCCACAGAGGAGCCCACAACATCAAGGACTTCTACCCCAGGGCCACCCTTCTCCCCTCACACCTCAGTGGAGCCCCCAGCATTATCACCATCAAGAACTACTACCCCAGGGCCCCCCTCTTCCCCCACCCCTACAGTATTTTGTATTCAGGAGGTCCAGGTGCTAAAGCAGTTCAGAAGCATCAAAGCTCCAGGGCCGGGTGGTGTCTCACCTGACACACTGAGACACTGAGCTAACAAGCTTGCCCAGTGTTCATGGACATCTTCAACTCCTCAATGGAGGCTTGCCACATGCCTGACTGTTTTAAAACATCTACCATTGTTTCTGTTCCCAAGAAGTCAAGGATCACTTAATGACTACAGATCTGTGACACTGACTGTGGTCATTACGTTATTTGAGCATCTGGTGCTGTCCCACCTCAAGTCCCTCACGTCCTCCTTCCTCCTGCAGTTTGCCTACAGAGCCAACAGTTCTGTGGACAATACCTTCATCCTGGCTCTGCACTTCATCCTGCAGCATCTGGGCTCCCCTGGTACCTACACCAGGATGCTGTTTGTGGACTTCAGCTCTGCCTTCAACACCATCGTCCCAGATCTCCTCCAAGACAGGCTGAATGTGATATGCCTGATCTCATCTGCATCATCAACTTCCTGATGGACAAGAAGCAGCATGTGGGGCTGGGGAAGAATGTATCGGACTCCCGGACCATCAGCACCGGCACTCCTCAGGGCTGTGTCCCTTCTCCTCTGCTCTTCTCCCTGTATACCAACTGCTGCACCTCTGACCACCAATCTGTCAAGCTTATCAAGTCTGCAGATGACATCACTCTTATCAGACAGATGGGGACAAGTCTGCCTACAGAATGAAGGTCTGGTGTCCCGGTGCAACCACAATAACCTGGTGCTGAACGCCCAGAAGACAGTGGAGATTATTGTGGACTTTAGGCAGCATTCAGCCTCTCTCCCCTTCATCATCTTGACTGACACCTCCATCACCACCATGGACTCTTTTCGCTTCCTGGGAACTACCATCACCCGGGACCTCAAGTGGGAGCCCACCATCACAGCTGTCGTCAACTTCCTGCGGCAGCTGAACTTGCCAGCAAGGACCATGGTACAGGTCTATACTACCATCATTGAGTCTGTTCTCACCTCCTCCATCACTGTGTGGTACACTGGAGCCACCACTAGGGACAGACAGAGACTATAGTGCATTGTGCCCTCTGCTGAGGAGGTGGTTGGCTTCAACCTCCCATCTCTTCAAGACACTGGGTTGTGCAGGTCAGATCACAGCCGACCCCTCTCACCCCTCTCACCCTGGGCACAGAATTTTTGACTCTCTTCTCTCAGGCAGGAGGCTACGGCCCATTTGGACCAGAACCTCCTGCTGTAGGAACAGTTTCTTCCCCTCTGCAATTGGGCTCATGAACCATAACCCTAAGATTGTGACCACCACCCTCCACAAACAATCATGTCCTTATGTTTATGCACCTGTCTGTCTGCACTCATCACTGCACTGCCATGTTCAATTACCTGACTATAATTTACATATTATTATTTCTATGGTCACTTAACATTGGTTTATGCACTGCACTAAATGTTTACAGCTCATCTCAGTCAAACTCCATACTGTATATTTTATAATATTCTGTTGTGTCTTATTGAAGTATTATTGCATTTTTATTTATTACATGTTTGAACTTGTTTGTTTTTATGTTGGCACCAAGTACTGCAGCAATTTCTTAATGTTGTGAACCTGTTTACTCATATGGCAATAAAAACTTTGATTTGGACAAAAAAAAGATAAGAACCCCAACACCAAACCCTAACCATAACCCAGCAGTATGTCTGGTTGTGAGTCAGTGAGCCTTAAAGCTAGGTTTATACTTGACGCGTCGAGACCAGCACGCAATCGCGGTAGCTCCGCCCATGCGTGAGGTCTCTGTGCGCTGTTGTGTTGCGAGGTCGTGCACCTCTCAATTTTTGTAACTTTGCGCATGCCGTGCTTCAGCGGAATGAACAAAGTCATATTTGCAGGGTTCATACACCTGCATTCCAAGGTGGAATGTCACTTTCAAGGTCCATTTTCAATATTTTCCAGCACCTTAAGCTTAATTAAGTTAAATATATATATATATATATACCGTGTCACGGTCACGGCTCTGGACCCTTCCCTGTGGGCATGTCATTATGTCGTCCGCGTACAGTTATGTCCATCTATGTACTTCCGTGGGTGTGGGTTGTTTGTGAGCGTGTTCGTAGTCGCACCTGTGCCTTGTCTCGAGATCACAAGGGTCGTTCACGCAATGTCTTGTGCTCGTCTTTGTCTAAGCTCGTGTCGTGTGAGTGTCACTAGTTGCAGTGCTCGTGCTGTACACGTCGCACTTTCACTTTTGTTCAGCACATTAAACGTTTTATGTCACTGCATCTGTTCGTCATGCCTGCTTCCTCCCAAGCGTTACAGAAAGACGAGCCGACAAAATGCTGTGATACGCTCCTCGGAAGAAGAAGGGGAAGAAAAAGGGCAAGCGCCGCTCTTCGTCCTTCCCTGCACCTGCCCGAGGAGCATTGATGGTAGAAGGGACCTTCCCCCCGGCAGACCTGGAGGAGACCGGGCCGTTCTACGTGGGCACCAGTGAGTGGGTCTTTGCCCCTCCTGAGGTCGAGTTTGGGAGTGGGGAGTCCGAGGAGGAGAGTCCTCTCCCCCGAAGACTCTGAGGAGGAGACGGAGAGAGGTGCCAGCTCTGCTCCGTTTGAGCACTCCGCTCCCCTCGTGACCAGGAAAGCCAGCCCTCTACCCTCTGTAGGTGCTGAAGTAGGCGCGCTACGGAGAGGGTGAGGGTGAAGACGTCAGTCCCCCTCCCTCCGTTTACTCAGCACCTACAGTGTATTACGGGGGAGACAACCTCGACGTCAGTCCCCCTCCCTCCATTTACTCAGCACCTACGGTGTATTACGGGGGAGACGACCTCGACGTCAGTCCTTCCCCGTCCGTCTACTCTGATTCCACCAGAGATGACAGCGAGGAGGAACCCGACATCAGCCCTCCACTGTCCGTGTGTGTGCCCCTCGCCGAGTCCGACAGCGAGGGCTTGGAGGCGCCTGGCTCTTCCCCCTCTGTGCGGTCAGAAGTGACCGTGCGTACAGAGAAGGGGGAGAGACCGGAGGACGAGGCGCGTTCGGACTCGGATGCGAGCCAGATGGACTGTTTCCTTGGAAGAGGCGATGTCACGGAGCCCAGGAGCCTAGGAGGATGAGGAGGAGGGGATGGAGACGTCAGGGGGCGAGGAAGTGCTACCTCGGCGAGCGCAAAAGACCCGAGAGTGTGTTTTGGGTTGCCCTCAGAGGCACCTTGTACCCCGGCCAGTGAACGGCGTCAGGCAAACCTTATTCCCTTTTGTGCCCCTTGTGTTTAGAGTTCCAGTGTGTGTGATCATCCACGTGTTTAATGTATTCTCCCCTGTCTTCCCAGGGAGGGTGTTCTAGAGCTGTTCGCGGCGGTTCCCACCATCGGGGGAGACGGCTCTCGGAGGCTCGTGATCCCGGCGGCTCCGGACCTGCCCGTCGGTGTAGGTTCGGAGCTTTCTAGCTGCGCAGGACGCTCCGGGAGTAGCGAGCCCCTGGTGGAGGGTTCTGTCACGGTCACGGCTCCGGACCCTTCCCTGTGGGCGTGTCATTATGTCGTCTGCGTGCAGTTATGTCCATCTATGTACTTCCGTGGGTGTGGGTTGTGAGCGTGTTCGTAGTTGCACCTGTGCCTTGTCTCGAGATCACGAGGGTCTGTGTTCATCACCTATATAATGTGCGTTCATGCAATGTCTTGTGCTCGTCTTTGTCTAAGCTCGTGTCGCGTGTCACTAGTTGCAGTGCTTGCACTGTATGCGTCGCACTTTCACTTTTGTTCAGCATATTAAACGTTGTGCCTGCTTCCTCCCAAGCATTACAATATATATATATATATATATATATATATATATATATTAGTGGTGGGCCGTTAATAACGGCGTTCGTTAATTTGATACTCTTATCGGGCGATATAAAAATTTTCGCCGTTAATCTATTCTTAAAGTTGGGTTGGGAACTGGGTCAAAATGGGTAAGCAAACTATGATGACTTTCAACTTGATAGTTTAGCTCGGCTGTATTCCTAACCAAATTGCACAGTAGGGGCGAGAACGAGTTTTTAAACCTGTGAATTACAAATCGTACGTGTGTTTACATGGATGCAGCCATGAAGTCACCAGGTTTGCTTCATGAAAAATTCATTTTTAGGAATGTAAAGTGTTACCGGAGCGGAGCTCGGAGCGGTCATTTTCTGCATGGTCCTAGCGCTAGATTCGTCGCTATTTAAATATTTTTTTTTAACCGTTAAAACTACAGAGGACCAAAACTGACTTTTGAAAATTACGTCCGTGAGGTTAAATGTACTAAATGTTGGCTTACATTTCAAATATGTTTAGCTGAATAAACATGTTATCAACCCCCTTTAATGTACAGTATGTAGGCTTACAAATTCATGTTTAACTGAATAAACCGTTGAACACGAGTAGCCTACATTTTATTGAGCATGTTTTGTTTTTTTCAAGTATCAAAGTAAAACAGCTTCCTCAAGCAGTCATTGATGCATTTTGGAAACAGGAGATGAGCCCCTGGTCTAATGCACCCTCTGTATTAAGAAACCCTATCTCAAAAACTGACTTTTAGTCATTACTTGGGTAGCACGCATATGAGCCATTTTAATATAGATTAATCTAGATGAATTTCAAGATTTCAGTGAGATTAATCTAAATTAATAAAATTAATCTATGCCCACCCCTAATATATATATATATATATATACTGAAAATGATTTGAAATAATTAGCTTTTTTATAGTGGTGGGACTTTAACGTGTTAATTTCGATTAATTAATTACAGGGAAAATAACGATCTAAAAACATTTATGCATTTTAACGCATGAGACACTTTTGCACCGTGGAATGATTCTCAGTACACGAGTTCCAGACATACAGATTATATGGACGCACAATAAGATGAGCATGATGGAGATGACTGAAGACTGGTGGATGGGAAATTTAAATATAAGAAACTTCCAAATGGAAGTACAAACACAAATAGTGTTATTTGCACTTTATGTAGGAAGGAGTTCACTTATCACAGGAGCACTTCCACCCTTCGTTACCACCTCAACGCAAAATATGTTAGGGCTAATGTGCAGGTCAGTAATGATAACTTAGCTGCTAAATGTATTCCTAGTACGAGCAGTGTCGCCAGTCAACATTTGACCACATGTCGGGGTTCAAATTAAGAAACAAAATGTCAAAGTCCACGTCAGACAAATTGACCAATTCACAGGCGACATGGATTGCTTTGGACTGTAGACTGCTCTCTGTGGTCGAAGGCTTAAGTAAGACGCGGCAAGTTTAAACGCCTCTGCTGTTCGCACGAGGTGGGTGGAGTCGCACGCTATGGTCTCTCGCGAAGGTATAATCCAAGCATTACAAGAAGTGCTGCAAAGTGCGTCAACTGATGCAAGTTACGAACTGCCGTCCAGAAAGACAATGTCGAAGAAAATCCAGCAGCTGTATGAGGTTATTGTGAAGAGCGCCACAAATGTGGCTCTGACTGGGGATCACTGGACCTCTGTTAACAACAAGAATATCTTGGTGCTACAGCTCATATTATAGATGATGAATGGAAGATCCAGTCAATTGCTTTGAGCATGCAAAAGACCACTTCTAGGCACTATGGAGATGCCTGTGGCAGAGGCCTGGGAAATTAAAGAAGTTCTACCATCTAAAATGGTATTAAAAAACATCTGATTTACTTCAGTTCTTCTTATTCTTCCAATATCCTGAGCAAAACTCCCAAAATTAAACAACATTTTTGGACAGAATTTCCACTGTTTGCTCTGTTTTCTGCACTCATCTATTGGTCTGGGGTGGGTTTCCCGAAACGTTCATAGCGCTAAGTACTTCGTAACCTCGTGTAACGTTTTCGACGGGCAGGCATGACGCAAGTGCAGAGTATAAGGGGTTTTAATAAAAGAGGTTACCAAACACGACAAAGACACAGAGGGTAGAGGAACTATGCTAAACAACAGGGAGAAGTTAATGTAAGATGATTACCAACCAAGAGTCATACAAGCATACGAGGGGGACATAACACAAGAGCATTAACTGATAGCTAAACAAACAACGAAGTACAAGCTACCAAAGACTAGGGATATACACAAGGCAAACATAAGCGCCAAACATGGGGAAAACCAAACTAGCGAAGGCTAAGAATGAAACAGAGAGGGGGTACAAGAAAAACAACATGAACAGATAAATCCAGGGCAAGGAGAAGCAAGGAACTTACATATAGGGACAATAGCATGAACAGACCATAGGCAAAACAGAGGAACGGCGAGGGACTCACGTACAGGGAATGACCGACACCGGGGTAAAACACGAGGGGGTTTTTATACACGGAAGCACAACGGTGGAACAAGACTCAGGTGTACGAGACTGACGACGGGGGCGTGACAGACAGAGGGAGGAACGAATGGGAGCGGGGAGCTAGGCGGGACCAGGGAGGAGGGAGGGGCTGGACGTGACACCTCGTATGAAACATATGAGGTTAAGAAGTACTTAGCGCTAAGAACATTTCGGGAAACTCACCCATGTGTAGTAGACTGGTGGAAAAATAAATAAGATGTTGAAGTTTATGAATATGTTCATTGATTCATTCATCATTCAAACTTACTGATACTGAAATGCGATTAAAATGTGATTAATTTCGATTAATTAATTAATTACAAAGTTTCTAATTAATTCGATTAATTTTTTTAATCGCATCCCACCCCTACTTTTTTATCACATTATTTCATGGTTGTTTATTTTCAAAATGCCCAATCTTAACATCTTCACGTTCTCTGATGTTTCGCACTAGAATTACAAGAGGCTTGTATTTGTTAACATAATACAAGAGAACTGTTCAGTCAGACAGCTATTTGTTGTGAAATGAAATACAGTTATAATTTCCAGCATCTTCAAGTACTTTAGTCTAAATTCCAGGACTTTTTAAACCTGGAACACAATGCAACATAAAAATTTGTCAGGTAAATGTTCCTTCCCTTATTTTTGAGGTGTGTTTCTTTATACTACCCACATATCATTTCGGAGAACACTGCAAAGAATGTGACACACCAAACACTTCCGCAGTTTGCGCAGGTTTGCACGAGGTGTGTGGAGTCAAGCACATTCAGAGCGCAGAGAGGGAGGCACAAGACAACAAAAGGACTTGCACAGAGCGACATGCTGGGGTGACCCCACAGGTGACCCCACAGGTGACACCACATGTGACTCTACAGTTGACCTTATAAGTAACCCCACAGTTGAACCTACAGGGACTGACTAACATGGGAGGACAAGAGTGGCACCATAATCCAGAACTAATGATCAGACTGGAGGTGGCAGAGAGAGAGAGAGAGAGAGGGAGAGAGAGAGAGATATTTGTATGATAGAAAGGACCAGTGCATGAGGCATAAATAGTGTGAGTGAGTGTAGGTGTGTGTGTAAGAGAGAGAGTGAGAGAGAGCGATATATATAGAGAGAAAGGAAGATATATATATATATATATATATATATATATATATATATATATATATATACAGAGAGAGATGAAGAATGCATGGTCACTCAACAGATGAGGTTGAGACAGATGCTTGTCCTTTACACTGAAAAATGTAAAAATGTGTATGACAATTTCACAAAATACAAAACATGATCCTAAATTTCAATGTGTCCCAACACAAAAAATTACAAATCATTCTTGGGGCAGGAGACACATCAACACGTTTATATCCTATATGTGAATATATGTGTATGGATATTATATATGAATATGTGAAGATGTAACATGTCTTTACCTGAGAGAGTAACAGATTGACAGTCAGAGAGACAGTCAGAGAGACAGTCAGTGACAACTTCCTGTCTCCTTATTCCTACCTCCCACAACTCACGCTACACACACACACACACACACACACACACACACACACACATGCATCTTGTTGTTCTGATTGTTGTTGATGATAATGCTTTATTATTATTATTACTATTATTAATGCTATTATATTGTGAAGTAAAGATTTTCAGTGTTTTGACAATATTCTAGAAAACATACGAGAGATAGAAAGAGACAGAGACATAGAAAGACACAGAGAGCTTCCTTATGTTTTGTCTCTTCTGTGTTACAAATTTAGGACTGAAAAAAAATATTAGCAGATGGACCACACAGGTAGGGACTCACACAGATGCTCCTGGGTCAGGTATTTACTCCTAATTAGCTGGTGGAATGCAACACAAGAGCAGAACAGATATGTTACCATTATGAGTGGAATTTCCTTCCTGTGTGCTGTGAGCTCCCTTTAACCTGATTAGGTACGCCACTTATCGGAGACATCAAAGCGTTCCGGGGAATGATGACGCAGCTGCACCCCTCACCACACACACACACACACCACACACACACAAACACACACAGATATACACACAGCATGCATAAACATATATACACACAGCACACACACACACCACACACATATACACACACCACACACATACATATACACACACACACACCACACTCCACATACACCCATCACACCCCCCACACACATACATCCACCACACACACACACACACAGATATACACACAGCACACATAAACATATATAATAATAATATAATAATAATAATCTTTATTTGTATAGCACCTTTCATACATACATGTAACTCAAAGTGCTTTACAGTATAAATAAAAGAAACATTAAAAGGAGATAAGACAAAGACAAAAAGACAGAAGAAAATTTTAAAAGAAATTAAAGATAAAAATATTAAAATAACATAAAAAGTTAAAAGTGAAGTAAGTAAGATAATAAAAAGTAAAGTAAATAAGATAAGAAACTATCTTAATAGTTTTAACTAAAAGCGGATCTAAACAGGAATGTTTTGAGACTGCTCTTAAAACTATGCAGGGATGAAATGCCTCTGAGCTCTTCAGGAAGAGAATTCCAGAGCTTTGGGCCATAGTGGCTAAAAGCACCCTCGCCAATCTTTAATCGGCTTTTAGGAATCACCAGTAGATTACTGTTTGAATACACACAGCACACACACATATACACACTCCACACACACATACATATACACACACACCACACACACACAGATATACACACAGCACGCATAAACATATACACACAGCACACACACATACATATACACACACCACACTCCACACACACACACACACAAATATATACACACACACACCCACCACATACACACACAACACTCCACATACACCCATCACACCCCCCACACACATACATCCACCACACTTCACACACACACACACACACACACACACACACACATACACCCACCACACTTCACATACACCACACTCTATGCACAAACATATACACACATCAAAATCCTAACACACACACACACACACACAAACACCTTTTCTAGTTTAGTGGGTGGGTGTCTAAGTGGGCCCTGGGTGGTGTGTGAATGGGACCTGGGTGGGTGTGTTAGTGGGTCCTGGGTGTGTTAGTGGGTCCTGGGTGTGTTAGTGAGTCCTGGGTGGGTGTGTTAGTGGGTACTTGGTGTGTTAGCGGATTCTGGGTGTGTTAGTGGGTCCTGGGTGGGTGTGTTAGTGAATCCTAGGTGTGTTAGTGGGTCCTGGGTGGGTGTGTTGGTGGGTCCTGGGTGGGTGTATTGGTGGGTCCTGGGTGGGTGTGTTAGTGGGTCCTTGGTGTGTTAGCGGATTCTGGGTGTGTTAGTGGGTCCTGGGTGGGTGTGTTAGTGAATCCTAGGTGTGTTAGTGGGTCCTGGGTGGGTGTGTTGGTGAGTCCTGGGTGGGTGTGTTGGTGGGTCTTGTGTGGGTGTGTTAGTGGGTCCTGGGGGGTGTTAGTGGGTCACAGGTATACTCCTGTCACCTTTCACCCATTCCACACACATTCCTCACAAATGTGACGGTGGTCCAGGAAGTGGGGTTAGGTGTCCAGGAGCTGTGTGGTTTTAAGGTGTTTTTGTGAAATAACTTCCATATTTTGTGCTGTTTTTAAAATAATTTTTCTGAGATTGGGATAGATTGATCATTGATCAGCTTTCAGTAGTGGACTTTATAGTAGCCATCCCGTCCTTTATAGACAGAAATAGAGAAGTGTAATAAAAAAAAACATAACTACACAGCAGCAAATTTGTGCTCCCCCAAATAATGTACCTGCTAATGAGTCTGTCTGTCTGTCTCTCTCTCTCTCTCTCTCTCTCTCTCATGCTGCATTTCTTCAGTGGTTAACTCACAAGCACTGTATATAAGCAAAATCAAATCAGACAGGTTTGTGGTTAGGGTTAGTTAGGATTAGGGTGAGGGTTACTATGGTGAGGGTTACCATGGTCAGGGTTAACATGCAGTGGCGGCCCCTGACAAATATCTCAGGGGGGGCAATTGTTGTGATGACATCCAAGGTGACCTCACAAACAATTTTAAACATGGAGAGGCCAGATTTACCATTAATTAAATAAACTGAATCTTTCCCACTCAATTTCTGTATTCTCAGACAGCATTTTATTTTGGGTGTTGCATTTTAAAAAAATTTTTAAAATTTTTACTAATTACATTAATCACTTGTACTGAAATTTTGCTCGTCTCTCTTTAAAACCAGCAAAGTGATCAATAACCCTCTCATTAAAGTCAGGCATGTTCCTGACCAGTTCTCTCTCCATCGAAAGCATGGCCAGTGCATTGAGACGTTCCTGTCCCATTGCATTTCGCAGGAATGTCTTTATTCTCTTTAAGGTTGAGAAACACCTTTCCGCTTCAGCCGTTGTCATGGGAGTGGTTATGAGGATGTTTAACAGAGTCACAGTCTCTGAAAAAGTCTCCTGGAGGTTGTACTGCAGTAGAACCTGATATAATGCCAGTGCACCACAGCAGCTTTTGAATTCAGGACTCTCATAGATAAGTGACAGCTGTAGTCGTCCATGCGATGTCTGTGCCAGTACCGCCATTTGGATGGAACAGAATGCAGGGATAGCAGAACAGGGCGCTCGCTACTTCACAGCCCGCTAGCCATGTTTTCCGTTCATACTAGTTAAGGGAAAAACCCCGGTTATATGTTTTTCCTCCCTTTGTAGACACTTGCTTTATGCTTAAATTTGGCCTCGGTGGCCCTAATTCCTTAGTTGCTAATTTGTCGTCATTGTTACGACGAGAGAATGGCACTTCTTTTAATGACACGATCGAGTTTTTCTGTGTTGAAGGAACGCTGTCCATGTTGAGCAGATTGCGAACTTCCGTAATTTCCCTACGTAACGTCTGACGTAAGCACGTTGGGGCGAGCCCTCCCGGAACCCATAGACATTGCATTGCAGCGCCTACACTTTGAAAAAAAAACTTTTAACATGAGAGTCTACGAGAGCAGTCGGGGCGATTTACAGTTAGACTCAAATCGCCCCAAAAAAGGCGGGACTACAGGGAACGTCATCGCTGATTGGACAATGGCATTCAGAGGCAAGAGACGCTGTCCAGTAGAGTACAGACATAGCTAGTGAAATACCGTGATAGAATGAGAGAAAAAAAAAAACCTCCTTTTTATCCTGGTGGGGCGTCGCCCAATCGCCCTAATGAACAAGCCGCCACTGTTAACATGGTTAGGGTTACCATGGTGAGGGTTAACATGCCCTCACAGATGTTATACTGAGTCTTTGCAGCATTTGGCCTCTCTAAAAGTGCTCTAGTCCTGACTGCATTCTCTCTCATTGTACTATGAAGAGAGAGAGAGAACAAGTGGGTAGGCTGTTTACCACCCCCTCCCCACCCCTACATTCTCTCTGTTAGTGGTGGGAGGGGGGCAGGCACTGGAGTGGGGGCTGAAGGGTCCAGTATGGAGCTTGGGGCAGCATAGAGGGTCATAGAATGGATCTGTGCGTCTGGGCCTCTTGAATCTTGAATCTACCAGGTGGGTGGTCTCCCCTCTCTCTTACCACTCTTCTCTCTCACTCTCTCTCCTCCCAACACCTCTGAATGGAGCGATTAGCTCATCCTCTCTGGCCATGGCTGCCGTTGCTCTGCTCAGATATGACGTCTGGTCGCTGGGGACAGCTAACCCTAACCCTCACCCTCACCCTAACCCTGTCAATGATAATCCAGCTGCTGACTAACTCTGGCATTAGAAAATACAGTAAACATCAATTAAAAACACACACAACAACCCTTAAACATGCATGGGTAACACACATACACACATACACACATGCACATGCCCACACACACACACACACATACACACATGCACACACACACACACACATGCACAAACACATGCATGCTTTCACAAAACCACCAATGGCTATAGTCTAAAATTAGTGATGGCAGGTCTAAAATCAGACATTTTTATTATTTATTTATTTTTTTACTAAAGAACTAAAAAAGTTAAATGAAAAGTTAATTCATATATTCTTAATGTTTTATTAGGTAGATAGAAAGAGGGTCAGAACAAGCTGAAGCTGAATATTAGAATTTTACAGTATGGTTTAACTGAGTGATGTAATTTGAGAGATTTTGAAAGATGTTCCTCTGTCCTTGCTTTGTTTTACCTACAGTGACTCCTTGTGGCTACATTTGTCACTACATGATGTAATGATGGACTTGGTTACAACAACCGCCCAAAGGGCTCTGGGCAGGCCAGTCACATATGCACACACTGTACATTTTAGAAACTTATATTTGTTGGCACAAGGCACAGAATATGGAAATCCAGTTCTGAATTAGCATAGGTCATTACATTTTGCTTTGGGAGTTTAAAATGTATTTTATTAACATGTCTGGCCAACCTTACACCATTGGATTATCTACATCTAATTACCTAATAGTTACATGTGTCTTGTGAAAGTCTATGTTGGAATTTGTTGATTCTGTGCTTACAGGGAAAAAAACCCCAATGTGCAATATGTGCAGTTATATGCAATGCTGTGCAGTGTCACAGGGCTTCCTTCCGCTTTAAAGAACACAGAGCATCTAGGTTTAGGGTTAGAGTTAGAACATCGTCCAAATATGTGTCACACACAAATATGTTAGATCACAATCATCACATTTTACTCTTTTAGAATCACATTTTGAATCACATCTTCTGCTTATATTTTCACTCTTCTTCATTTTCCACCTACTAATTTAAAGAAGTGAACGTGTAATGAAGCATTTCAGTCTGCAGGTTGGGACTCACACTTTGCTGAGCTAGAGGGACAATTCCAAGGGTTTAAGTTGGTTCTGTTTCACTCAAAGCTACAAGGGAAAGGGTTGCTAACTGAGCAGGTTAGGGTTAGTTATGGTTAGGGTTTGGGCAAGGGTTAGGAAAGGTGTGACCACTAAGCAGGTTAAGGTTAGAGTTACAGTTAGAGTTCCATCCATCCATCCATCCATCCATCCATTTACATCCCCTTATTTGGGTCCAGGTTGTGGGGGCAGTAGCCTCAGCAAAGAAGCCCAGCCACCTCTAGGGTTAGGGCTGGTTAAGGTTAGGGTTAGAGAATGAAAGCTTGCCAGCTTGCTAGGGTTAGGGTTAGGGTTTATAATAGACACCCAAGCTGTTATATGTGCATTGAGGTGGACAGGCAAAATTGACATAATTGCTAGCATGCAGGATAACTATTAGTTAAATTCTTTATTATGCATTTTATTTAATGTAATTGTTGTTTTTAATATGAAAAATGCCATGATGCTACTAAATACTTTAAATTTAAGAAGTTGCTTTATAGAAAGAATGTACAGTTGGTCTGAATATATGTAACTTCCTTTTTATTTCAGCACATCCTGTTGAGGGTAAAAGGATGTTTGCTTGGTTCTCACTTTGCCAGTCATCCATACACCAAGATCAGCACACACACAGGCAAAAGAGAAAATGAGCTTTAATGTCTTTACAGTTCTGGGTATGTATTGCATTAACGATCTGAATATAACAAATTCTTTATTGAGTGCAGAGTAGAGAAATAACTGAGAATAAAACTTGCTCTTGGTAAATTGTAATGATTGTGAAATTAGCTAACATTTGTTGTTTGCAATATTACTGATTTCATGTAAGTTATTATATAGACTTGAATAGGCAGTATCTGTTGTTTTCGCTGTGACTTTGATAAGTGACTTGTGTGTTATGATAAGTGACTTGTGTGTTTTGATAAGTGACTTGTGTGTTTTGATAAGTGACTTGTGTGTTATGATAAGTGACTTGTGTGTTATGATAAGTGACTTGTGTGTATGCCATGGGCTCTTCATGGTTCCATGCACAGCTCTTATAGCCACAGTCACTGCTACTGTAGCAGCGATTAACACTACTGATGATCCATCCTCAATGGTGAATATGGATTTCAACAACTCCAGGAATTCAACCATGCCTACTGTAACAGAGTCCTCACTGGGAGGTAGGGCTTGGAGGTGTTCTTCACTCTCATAGTTATACTGAACAAATATATGGATGTGTTGCTGATGGTTTGGCTATAGTTAAGCATATTCTTATGTATGTGAATATTGGATCACTGCAATAACAGCCATCAGATGTTAACAAATGTATTTCACAAGTTCACATTAAAGGCACCGGAATTGTGCCAATCTGGGTAAGGAAAGATAATGACGATGATATATATTTTCACTGATTTATTAAAATACTTTTTCAGCAAACATATCTTCCAGTGTTGGTCTTCAGCCCTCACTCACAACCATCTCAACTAAAGCGGTGGTGCAAAATGGTAAGAGAAATTTAATTGTGTAGTTTTCCTCGCCAGTTCAACAGACTACTTCTACTACAAGTACTGTCACACATTTCTGTATTACCAAAGCACAAGGTCTTTGCAAAAATAAATCCCAGATCATAAGGAGTTTGGGCCCAGCAATGACAATGTTACCAAATTAAGAATTTGTAGAAATGCCATATTTAGCTTGCACTAGGTTAGACTGTGTCAACATGAATATTCACGTCTTCACCTGTCAGATCATTCGGTCTAGTTAGGGATTGGGTGTGTTTATATGACTCCAGATAATATAAATTACTTTGGTATTGGGTGTGTTTGTCATTGATTGCAGATATTGTAAATTTATTTGTTCTGGTTTGGTATCGGGTGTATTTATAATATAAATCAGTTTGTTGTAGTTTGGTATTGGGTGTTTATAAAACCGATTGCAGATAATGTAAGTCCATTTAGTGTGATATGGTACTGGGTGTGTTTATATAAGAGTCTGCAGATACTGTAAATCCGGTTGGTCTAATTTGGGACTGTTGTGTTCATATAGCATATTAAATGCTCTCCACTGCCATTACAGCAGTTTCAAAGTATATCTCCATACTGAGGAGCACTATTCCAACTTCTGATCTGCTTTAATGCTACTGTAACAGAGTCCTCACTGGGAGGTAGAGCTTGGAGTTGTTCTTCACCCTAGTGGTTATGATGAACAAATCTATGGACGTGTTACTGTTGGTGTTGTCTGTAATTAAGCATATTCTCATGCATGTTAATATTGGATCACTGCAATAACAGCCATCTGATATTAATGAATATATTTCACAAGTCCACATTAAAGGCTTCTGAATTATGCCAGTTTGGGAACGGGAAGAAAAGATAGTGATGATGATATATATTTTCACTGATTTATAAAATACTTTTTCAGCAAACATATCTTCCAGTGTTGGTCTTCAGCCCTCACTCACAACCATCTCCACTAAAGCGGTGGTGCAAAATGGTAAGAGAAATTTAATTGTGTAGTTTTCCTCGCCAGTTCAACAGACTACTTCTACTACAAGTACTGTCACACATTTCTGTATTACCAAAGCACAAGGTCTGTGCAAAAAGCCATCTGATATTAATGAATGTATTTCACTGTCACGATACGTGGCCCCTACCTGCTGCCTCCGTACACAGCGGCGCTAGTTCATGTTGTCCTGTTGTTGTTGTGTTCATCCCTCAGGTGGGCGGAGCCTGTTAGGATGCCCACACCTGAGGGTCATTTGTCTGTCTATATATGTCTTGTCTCTTTACCAGCTGACTGGTGGTCATTGTTTCCTTCATTTGGATTACGTCATGGGTTTTGTTTTGTGCACTTTTTTCATTAAATCCTCCCCCTTTCCCTGAGACTGGTGGGATCACTTCATTAAAGGCTTCTGAATTATGCCAGTTTGGGAACGGGAAGAAAAGATAATGATGATGATATATATTTTCACTGATTTATAAAATACTTTTTCAGCAAACATATCTTCCAGTGTTGGTCTTCAGCCCTCACTCACAACCATCTCCACTAAAGCGGTGGTGCAAAATGGTAAGAGTAATTTAATAGTGTTTTTTTCCTCGCCAGTTCAACAGACTACTTCTACTACAAGTACTGTCACACATTTCTGTATTACCAAAGCACAAGGTCTGGGCAAAAAGAAATCCCAGATCATAAGGAGTTTGGGCCCAGGAATGACAATGTTACCAAATTAAGAATTTGTAGAAATGCCATATTTATCTTGCATGTGTCAACATGAATATTCACGTCTTCACCTGTCAAATTCATTTGGTCTGGTTTGGTATTGGGTGTGTTTATATAATGTTTCAGCTAATGTAAATTCTTTTGGTTCTAGTTTGGAATTGTGTTTGTTTATACAATTGGCTACAGATAATATAAATCAGTGTGTTGTAGTTTGGTATTGGGTGTGTTTATAAAACCGATTACAGATAATGTAAATACATTTGGTCTGGTCTGGTACTGGGTGTGTTTATATAAGAAACTGTAGATATTTGTAGTTTGGTATTGGGTGTGTTTATATAACAGATTGCAGATAATTTAAATTCGTTTGGTGGTAGTGGGTGTATTTATATAAGAGACTGCAGATGTGTAACAACAGGGGCATCGGGGAGTAAAAAGGCAGATGCATATGCTAAGAAGAGCAAGATTTATTCATAAATCCATAATCAGAGTCAGGGTCACAATCCAAAGTCATACCAGGGGAGCAGTTAGAACAGGGGTCGGCAACCTATGGCACGTGTGCCACAGTTGGCACGCCGAGGCATAATCACTGGCACGCGACACGCTGGACCAGCATCAGCAAAAAAATGTATAAATTAATATAAATTATTATATTAATGGATTAAACTTTCGCGAGTGATCGTAGCGCGCGACTCCGCACACCTCGCGCGAACCTGTGCGAGTGGTCGAGGCGTTTATACTTGACGATCCACCGCAAGGTATACTTAATTTGTGTCCATTTACACCCCCCCGGTCAACAATTTAAACTCGCCGGCACACGTCAGCTGTATTATAAGAAAATAGAAGTGTTTGGGAACAACAGCAAATCGGCTATGAAGTGGTAGACCATGTAAACTGATGGAGAGGGGTCAGCAGATGCTGAAGCGCATAATGCAAAGAGGTCACCAACTTTCTGCAATCACTACAGACATCTAAACTTCATGTGGCCTTCAGATTAGCTCAAGAACAGTGTGCAGAGAGCTTCATGCAATGGGATTCCATGGTCGAGCAGCTACATCCAAGCCATACATCACCAACTGCAATGCAAAGCGTCAGATGCAGTGCTGTAAAGCATGCTGCCACTGGATTTGGCGGTTGCCAGGAGAACGGTACTTGTCTAACTGCATTGTGCCAAGTGTAAATTTTGGTGGAGAGGAGATTATGGTGTGGGTTTGTCTTTTAGGAGTTGGGCTTGACCCCTTAGTTCCATTGAAAGGAACTCTGAATGCTTCAGCATACCAATTCCATGCTCCCAACTTTGTAGGAACAGTTTGGAGCTGGTCCCTTCCTCTTCCAACATGACTGTGCACCAGTGCACAAAGCAAGGTCCATAAAGACATGGATGGCAGAGTCTGGTGTGGATGAACTTGACTGGCCTGCACACCCGATAGAACACCTTTGGGATGAATTAGAGTGGAGACTGAGAGTCAGGCCTTCTCATTCAACATCAGTATGTGACCTTAAACATGCGCTTCTGGAAGAATGGTCAAAAATCCCCATAAACACACTCCTAAACCTTGGGGACAGCCTTGCCAGAAGAGTTGTAGCTGTTCTAGTGGCAAAGGGTGGATCAACGTCATATTGAACCCTGTGGATTAGGAATGGTATGTCACTTAAGCTCATATGTGAGTCAAAGAAGGTGAGCGAATATGTTTGGCAATAAAGTGTAAATCTAACTGGTCTATTTTGGTACTGGGTGTGTTTATATAGAATATCAAATGAATGAATGTTCACGTCTTCACCTGTCAGATCAGTTTGGTCTTGTGACGATGGGTGCGGTGTGAAGGACGAGACACTGAATCCTTCTTTGTAGCAACAGACGTCACTTTACTGAACAGATATTGCGCAATAGGGCACGGAGAACAGAAACACTAACACAGCAACGTGTAGACTGTAGACAACCACGAGCACAGGACACTGCGCGAGCACACATTAAATAGACAGACCACATTAGCCCCATGTGATTACGAGACGATTCACAGGTGAGACACATTATTCACACAACAAAGCTATCACCACGGAGTTCCGAAAACGCAGACAGAGCACGTGGACAACGTTTACACACGCCCAAAAGGGAGGGGCCGGGGTCCTCAACGTGACAGACGCCCCCTCCAAGGGCACTACCCGTCCCGGGGTGCCAAGAGGACCGAGTGCCCCGAACCCACGACGATGGGCGGATCCGACGCGCTCAGTCCTGCGTCTGGGAGGTGACTGCCCTCGGGGAAGCGTCCGTCACGGACCGCCTAGAACACCCTCCCTGGGAACATAGGGGAAAAGACGTTAGACATGTTACACTGGACATTCATAAACACGCACACAGGCACATTGACACATAGAGGAACGAATGGGAAAAATGGGTTAGGAATACACATGGGAAGACAGACAAACACTGGCACAGACAAACACATAACAGGCGCCAGGCTTCGCGCCAGGAGGAGCGCTAGTAGAGGAGAGAGATCCGGCGCTGCTGGTGCTGCGTTGGGCAGTCCCCCTCCTGCCTTCGCTGCGATCCCTCCACTAGGAGCAGCGCGGCTGGCGGACGTGCCAGGAGCAGCGCGGCTGGCGGACGTGCCAGGAGCAGCGCGGCGGGCTGACGTGCCAGGGGCAGCGCGGCGGGCTGACGTGCCAGGAGTGCCGGGGCTGGCGTACGCGCCTGGTGCATCGCGGCTGACGGACTGACCGAACGGGCCGTGTGGGTGGTCCCCTTCGGTCTCCATTTCCTCCTCTTCCTCTTCTCCCCGGCTCCACTCCATGGACTGCTCCGGGCTGCCACCCCGGGAGCAGTCCATAGCACTGTCTCTGGAGCGAGCGGAAGAGGGCGTCCGCTTCCCTCTTACGGTCTCCGCAGACCTCTCTGAGGGGGGAGGGCTCTCTTCTTCCTCCGTAGTATAGGAGCCCTCCTCCTCCTCACCCTTCTCTGCGGTGCGAGAGGGGCACACGGGCGGAGGGAGGTAATCCTCGTCCTCCGATTCCTCCTCCGACTCCGCCTCCTCCCTACCGTAGTCCACGGTGGAGGCGGAGTCCTCTGACGGAGGGTATTCCTCCTCCTCCTCCTCTCCACCGTAGTCCACGGTGGAGGCGTCGCATATAGAGGGGGGGTAGTCCTCTACCTCTCCGCCGTAGTCCACCGTGGACGCGTCATCTTGCGATGGGGGGTAGCCCTCTCCTTCCTGCTCCTCCTTGGAGTCCTCCTCCCCGAACTCGCTCTCTGGGGTGGACTCGGTAGCTCCGAGGACGCACGAGCCCACCCTCAGCGGTGAGAGGGCGCGGGGAGGAGACGGGTGTCTGGCCAGCCAGAACTTAACCGCCTCCTGGCGGAGCACCACCGCCCACTCGGGGCTGGACGCCTGTCTAACCATCCGCAGCAGGTCGGCGCACTGCGGATCCCGCTTCAGCTGCTCCGACGTTGGCGTGGCCTCGTGGTGCGGGGAGGAGTCCTCTTCCAGCTCGCCCTCTGCCCCATATAGCTCGGGGACACTGACCCTTACAGGCGAGAGCTCCCGGGAAGGCGAGGGATGTCTCTCCCGCCACACCCGCACCGCTGTCTTGCGGTACTCCTCAGCCAACTCCGGTATAGCAGTCTCCCGAGCCGCACACAGCAGATAGGAGCACTCGGGATCCCGCTTCAGCTGCTCCGGAGTCGGCGTGGAGTTGCGGCGCGGGGGGGAGGAAGACGCGTGGTGGTGCCGCTTGCTGGGCTTCTTGCCCTTCTTGGGGTTTGGCTTGTAGCCTGGCATGTTCGGGTGTCTCTGGTCGGCTCGTCGTTCTGTGACGGTGGGTGCGGTGTGAAGGACGAGACACTGAACCCTTATTTGTAGCAACAGATGTCACTTTACTGAACAGATATTGCGCAATAGCGCACGGAGAACAGAAACACTAACACAGCAACGTGTAGACTGTAGACAACCACGAGCACAGGACACTGCGCGAGCGCACATTAAATAGACAGACCACATTAGCCCCATGTGATTACGAGACGATTCACAGGTGAGACACATTATTCACACAACAAAGCTATCACCACGGAGTTCCGAAAACGCAGACAGAGCACGTGGACAACGTTTACACACGCCCAAAAGGGAGGGGCCGGGGTCCTCAACGTGACAGGTCTAGTTTCATTGGGTGTGCTTATGTCATAGATTGCAATCAGTTTGATGCAATTCAGTCCTGGGTGTGTTTATAAAAGACTGCAGATATTTTAAATCAGTTTGGTCTAATTTGGTACTGGGTATATAAGATACTGAGGAAAATATAAATGAGGCTGGTATAGTTTGGTTTTGCGTGTGTATACTGGGAGCACCACTCCAAATACTGGTGAGCTTTAATGCACAATCTTGGTTATTTTGTGCATAGTGCTGCATCCTCTCTCATTACATACCTGCCATGTGCACTAGTTTTGCTATACTGGCTAGTAATGGACCTAGTAATGTCATGTCAGCTTTATTGTACTGACTGTTAGTGGGTGTGGTCCAAAACTTATTAACAAATTAACAGCTGGTATCCCAGTTACAAAAATCACTGCTGTAAGTTTAGTATAAAAATGAGATAAAAATGGAAGTCGCTCGGGATAAGGGCGTCTGCCGTAAATGTAAAACCTTTTCATGAACACAACTTGGCTCTGAGATTTATGGTTCATTTAAGGTTAGGGTTAGGCAATAATTGTCATAATTTTCTGTTTCAACTGTTTACATACAATATGTCTTTTTCTCACTTGTCAAGGAGAGAAACAACGCAGTGATAAAACAGGTAAGACTTTAATCTAAATGCATACAAAAATTATCATTACATTAATTAAAAAAAATAAAGCTTTGTCTCTTGTGATTCTGCCCTCAGCATTTATCACAATCTTCATCCTTGTTGTGATGTGTCTTGCTGCAGCCATAACCTGTTACATTGTTCAAAGAAAACAAAGAGTAAGAAAACCATTAACCCTAACACTGACTTATCACTAACCCTAACCCTAACCCTAACCCTGACCTTATCACTAACCCTAACACTGACCTTATCACTAACCCTAACCCTAACCCTAACCCTGACCTTATCACTAACCCTAACACTGACCTTATCACTAACCCTAACACTGACTTTACCACTTCATACTGAACGGGACTGTCATAGTTGTAGTCACTAATGCCTGGCATATGCCCTACCTGTCCATCACAATCCCTGATTCTTGGAAGAGTAATTCCCACATAACCTACTCAGAATATGTGTGCTTTCTGCTGTCCCACTGGATTAATGATTAACATGAACGTTCTTCTCTCCCAGAGGTTCTCTGTGGATCTACATGTCAAAAATGAAGATGCACAGATCCCACTTAGTGATGTCGAGCCAGAAGTGTTTGAATCCCACAATGCCAATGGTGCACCTGCACACTCCCTCACAATTTACACTCAACCCTAATGTCTCCCTCACACTTTACACTCAACCCTAATGTCTCCTTCACACTTTACACTCAACTCTAATGTCTCCCTCACACTTTACACTCAACCCTAAATGTCTCCTTCACACCTTACACTCAACCCTAATGTCTCCTTCACACTTTACACTCAACCCTAATGTCTCCTTCACACTTTACACTCAACCCTAATGTCTGTAATGCAGCCCTTTTGCAGTCTTCCTTCCTTCTTCCCCTGCAGTCTTGCCTTTATACTGTGACTTTGTTAAGAGGGGCTGACTAGAGCTGTGATAGTGTTTAATGTTAACAGTGCTGTATAAGCAAGCACAAACAAACTAACCAATGAACAAACTTTATTAATCCCAAGGGTGGATGATACTGTGTTACAGTAGCAGGACATATGACTGCACAGACTTACATTCTCATATGAGTGTGCAGAGACGTATGTATATTCTCAAGGCAAAACAAAGATGTAAACATAAATAAGTCTTAATTAATAGACTTACCTAATATACTTTATCAATAAACACTGTACAGTACACAGTACAGTAAGCTCTTATTAAGTGTGTACAGTACAGTATGCTCTTATTAAGTGTGTAGATTGGTAAAATGTCCAAATGAGCTAAATCCACCAAAATACTTCAGCTTCCTTAGAAGTAAAAGTTAATAGAATTTTATTGAAATTATCTATGAAATTGTAAATAGTCTTTTCCTGTGTCTACAGACATGCAAACATTCACCACTGTTGAAGCCTCCTCAACATTAGGGGGTCTGGATACAGCAGATGGAGTAAAAGGTGTGACACCTGTATTCTGGGTTATGGGCAGGATCTATTTATACATAAACCAGATCCTAAGAATTAAAACCATTTAACAAGTTAAAGAAAACAGCATCAGGACAGGTAGAGTATGATGTAAAATATATAGTCAAGAAGAGTGGAAGATTTTATACCACATTATTGATTGAGTTCAGGATCTCAGAATGGTGTTAAATGATGTGTCATTTGTGTACTGTTTGGTTTTTGCAACATTATAGTTCCTGTCAGTGATGCACTAGTGTGCTTCCTGTGCAGGGAAACAGAAGTTACTTTTATACAGTGGTAGTTCATCTATTTTATGTCTATTCCTTTTATGAATTTACACATACATGTGGTGCCTGTAGAAGAAAGGTATGTTGAATTTTATTAGGTGCATATTTACATCAGTATCAGGCTTTGCAAAAATGATAAACTGCAAAAAAAATATGTAGCGGTTTTTACACCTGTTTTTACAAAGCTGTTTTACATATGCCACCAGTGAGCAAGTCAAATGCGGCATTGATTCCCTAGAACAGGGGTGCCCACAAGTTTTCAGCTTGCGAGCTACTTATAAGACGACCAAGTCAGAAAGAGCTACCTATTTTTTGGGGGGGGGTGTGTGTGTTGGGTACGTGTGTCAAACCCAGTGGGGAACCGTCAGGGCCCTCTACGCCCTCTCAGAGGGCCTAAAATATTCTTAAAACATTATATATATAATTATCCAATTTTATTTTATCTACTTACAGTTTTACAGTCGACATCTAAACAATTACAAAACCGTGTCTATTCAATCTGTTTTGGAAGGTGAGGGGTTAAGTGGAAGCCTGTGAGCCTGTGTCTCCCCCTATCAGGACTGTGATGTCCGCTGTTCGTTTAGAGAGGGCCTGGCAGTTATAATTCAGCGCAATACCAGTTTTAAATGACAGTAAAATTGACCAATCATATCTTCCCTCTTAGTGGGCGGGCTTAACTGTATGATAATTTCTGCCCGCTGTGGCGCCGCTAGCTGTCGTTAGCCTACCGCCGCTAGCTAGTTTCGATTCGGCCCTTTGACGTCCTCATTTACATATTCCGCTTGCGAGAACGACGAAGCTGTGAAACCTTATTTTGTTTGGAAACTTATTTTGCTTAACAAGTTATCTAGTACAAATGTTATTTGAACGCACAACATGCGTTTCTAAAGCTATACTGTCGTCTTGGTTTTTTCTTTATAATTTAGTGCTGGTTATTAGGAGAGGGAAAAAAAATTTCGGGGGGGGGGGGGGGGGGGTGGTGTAGCGGGCCCAGGTTTAATGGTCACGGTTCGCTACTGGTCAAACCCTAGACGCCAGATTGGCTACCATGTATGTCAATCAAAATACAACCGTCAGTGGAGATGGACGATAGCCTGTCATTCATCCACTACTTTTTTATGTCATGCGATCGACCCACACTTCCTTCGCGATCGACGTAATGGGCACCCCTGCCCTAGAATAGGATTTCAAGATTTCAGGAGCAGATCTGTATGGAAACAGACAACCCCACTAACTGGACTGTTGTTAAATGTAAGATAAATTGACCCTGTAGCATGAAAACCTAAAACCTTTAAAACATTGAAATTTGGTCCACAATGTTCTCCAGAGAACTCATGCCTCAATAATTCAGATTATAATCAAATTACCTGAAATTCTCAGGAGCATGCGAAACTTGCAGATAGACATATTCAATCAGATGGAAACCCCTGAGAGTACAAACACTACAGGAGCAAAAAGATTTTTAGCTGTGGTCAGTATACCGGAGTTATCCACTAGGTGGAAATCTAAGCCAAACGGAAGTCTGTTTGGTTCCTTAAACTTCTGTGTCTGATTGTGTGTTCTAAGTCTGATCCTGCATTCTATGTCTGATTCTGTGTTCTGTGTTTGAGTTCATGCTCCATTACATTTTTTACTAGATCATGTTGAATAGCTTGTATTACCAACTTGTATTTCCAGTTATTTTATATGTTGAAGACAAATTGCCAGAGCTGACACAGCATGCATAAATTCTAATTTCAGTAGAAATGGAAACTGGCTAAATTAGTTCAAAAGCTGTCTGTGAACGTTATAGAGCTCATTGACCATTTTGATTTTGTTTTTCTTTGTCCCAACAAACACTAATTTCAGTAGAAAGAACGATAGTGAGCTGGCTACACTGGGCAGAAAACTGAAAATGTTTTGACAAACATGTTGCTTTTTATTAAAACTTGAAATCAAAGATGATATTGATATCTGCTCTCAGGAAATGACAACTGACATATGATTCAGGAACTTAAGAAAGGAAACTCTTAAGTCAGAGAATATTCAGTTCATCCTGCTTCACTCCTGATGACATAAGCCCTTACAGCTCAGCCTTCAAACAAAAGAATCAAGCAATAAGGGAATGTTGACTTTAATGCATTTTTAAATATTGAATAGCATTTTTGTACTTTTTACTTTCTCCATCTTTCTCCTTTGTCCACATCCCACAATTCCTCTCATCACATCTGCAGGACCTTCCCAGGAGGTCAGCATTATGGCAAAGTATTAGTCATACTGCAGCTAATCACAGTCGTTTCTTGGTCACAGCCGTGTACATTAGAGTTTGAACTTTGGGAGCAATGCAATGAAGTGAAGAAAGAGAGAAAAGAGACATGTTGTACCCTTCACCCATGTCAGAGAAACAGTGATGTGGTTAGAGAGAGTCTGGCTGAGACTTTGCATTAGTCACAGGGTAATAGCAGGGCAATTGCAGAGTATTTTGTTTTTCCCAAGATGCCCAGATGGCTCCTGTTTTGACTCCTAGTCGAACACTTGCTCCCTTAAAACACTTGACTCACGTTAAGCTTAAAATGTGGTATTTAACAATTCCAATGGAAGTGAGTAAGAGGTGATAAATGATCAGTGGGGGAGGAAAGAGTTGTAGGAAAGCAGGAAACACCGTAATGGTGTTGATATTATATTTTAAAGTATATAAGTAGAGGATATATATTATTTTATAGTATGTAATGGTCTTCATGGACTGGAGCAGTTGGGCTGACTGTATCTTAGCAGTTACAATATACATCTGTATTCCATGCTGAACTGAATACCGTAGTTAAATCATTATGTGTGTTACAGTAATTTTGCATCAAACATAATGTAGACTTTTTAACTGCAGCTAATAGTAATATAATATAATAATGATAGCACCTGCATTCAGTCTTGAAACTGTGAGAGAGGGATGTGAGATGAGTTCAGCATTACTGGTGTGACTATGGTGAGTTCAGCATTACCAAAGCAGCATTACTGGTGTGACTATGGTGTGTTCAGCATTACCAAAGCAGCATTACTGGTGTGACTATGGTGAGTTCAGCATTACCAAAGCAGCATTACTGGTGTGACTATGGTGAGTTCAGCATTACCAAAGCAGCATTACTGGTGTGACTATGGTGAGTTCAGCATTACCAAAGCAGCATTACTGGTGTGACTATAGTGAGTTCAGCATTACCAAAGCAGCATTACTGGTGTGACTATGGTGAGTTCAGCATTACCAAAGCAGCATTACTGGTGTGACTATAGTGAGTTCAGCATTACCAAAGCAGCATTACTGGTGTGACTATGGTGAGTTCAGCATTACCAAAGCAGCATTACTGGTGTGACTATGGTGCACTTCAGGGGGACTTGAAGTCAGGGGCACTTCATTTATGGGCTAGCTGGTCAAGAGTCAAGCCCAGCACAACCTTTGGCAGGGGTGTACTGGCCACCCAGCCGCCCAGCTCATCCTTGAGTGCCTCCACAGGTGCCCACTGTTCTGGATGTGTGTTCACACACTTCTGTACATGTTTAAGCTTGTCGTTACATGCACATCAGTTTTAAGCAATCAGCACAGTGGAAATACATGCTAGCATTATCATTAAGTAAAAGCAAGACAAAATCTCCTCATATGAAGAGTCAAGAGATAAAGAGTTAAATGTCTCACCTTCCCCACAGGCCCAAGTGAAGCTGAGGTGAAGCCAGCAGGTGCCCCAGACACTGGAGAGGGTGAGCTGACCATCCTGGACCTGAATGAGGAGCCCACTATCTCCACCAAGACCTCCATGGAGTCTCTGGATGAGCCACTGAATGACAACAAAAGCAACAACAACAGAGGTGTGTCCAGCACTACTGCTTACTGTACAGCACTACTGCTTACTGTACAGCACTACTGATTAATGTCCAGCTGTACTGATTACTGTCCAGCGGTGCTGACTGCTGTCTGGCAGTACTGATTGCTGTCTGGCAGTACCGATTACGGTCCAGCAGTACTGATTACTGTCCAGCAGTACTGATTACTGTCCGGCAGTACTGATTGCTGTCCAGCAGTACTGATTACTGTCCGGCAGTACTGATTACAGTCCAGCAGTACTGATTACTGTCCGGCAGTACTGATTACTGTCCAGCAGTACTGATTACGGTCCAGCAGTACTGATTACTGTCCAGCAGTACTGATTACTGTCCGGCAGTACTGATTACAGTCCAGCAGTACTGATTACAGTCCAGCAGTACTGATTACTGTCCGGCAGTACTGATTACAGTCCGGCAGTACTGATTACTGTCCAGCTGTACTGATTACTGTCCGGCAGTACTGACTGCAGTCCAGCATTACTAGTGATTGACAATCTAGCACACATTGTTTGTCATTATGCTTTTCATTGTCTGGTATAGACTTTATAAGTATTTTGCACTTCTGGATTTCAGCACTGATTCCTGTATTCCAGCAGTATTCTAGTTCAGGGCGTCTTGACCTTTTTGCAAGCTCAGCCCCCCAAAGTTTGATCAATGTAGCTTGGACGTTTATATAGTAGAATATATATATATATATATATATATATATATATATATATATATATATATATATATATATATATATATATATATATATCTACAGTAGTAGAGCTAGAGTTTATGGTGTTACTGCATGTGAGTATATAGTCATTACAGTAATTAATAATAATGTCACTGATAGTAATTATAGTTATTAATAACAATGGTAATAATATCATTATTAGTAATTAGGTATAACTATATCATTAATAGTAATAGTAAATAGTAAGAGTAATTCAATTTTTTTGTTTAGCTTACAGTTTTGTTGTCATGTGCACTGATGAATAATATATGCGTTTATGAACCATTGCTTTGGGTGAATGAGAGCTTTCACTCTGAATCTAACATTTCAGTAGTGAGTGAAGTATTAATGTACTAGACGTGTGCTGGTGTCTTTAGTGTGAGAGGCAGCATCACCAGAACCTGCTTAATTAATGACTGGCCTAATGATTGGAACCCATCTGTTATGTCTGTTATGCCTTAAACAATGGTGAAATCTGTCCTAATAATTATAACTGTATAACTATAACTATAACTGTAGAACCACCCTGCGCATCACAGACTTGTGCTAACGGGCCGCTCAATGGAGGATGGGTTCCCTTTTGAGTCTTGGTCCTCCCAAGGTTTCTTCCTAATCCCCACCATCATAGGGAGTTTTTCCTCTCCTCTGGCTTGCTCATTAGGGATCTGGACCCATACGATTGTAAAGCTGCTTTGACTTTGATAATTAGCACACTTCCATCTACACACATGCACATGTTGGTGGAACACTGAAAGATTGTGCCATACAGCATCATAAAATGCCATTTGAAGATTTTTTGTAACATGTGGCTCATTGCACATCATTTGTGAAGCAGTCTAAACAAATGCTTTTAAGTTCACATCAACATTTTTTTTCATTTTTTTCACGCCAACATTTTTTTCATCTCGGGAACTGAGAGAAGAGTAGTATATAGCATACACTGTAGTAGTAGTATATACTGAAACACTGATCAGACGCGCCCGGACTGGCCCACTGGTCTTCTCGCCATTAAATTGGGCTAGCTAGGGTGAGTCAGGGTGCTGTAGGTGACAACATGTTAACAGCTCATCTGGGCTGCAGCAGGTGGAGGTCTCTGTTTCTGTCTCTGAATTCTAGAACACGTACCAGTAACATCCCAGCCGATGACAGAGCAATATCATTAACATATAACTGAGCAAAGGGATGAGTGGAGGAAAATATTTTTTAAAAAGAACCTAACGCTAGACACTAACGCTAGACACTAACCCTAGACACTAACCCTAGACCCACCCATTACTGCTTCCTTACAGAAGCAGTTACGCTAATAGTTTAATAATCTATAAGGCCTGCATCATTAAATCATAAATAAAAACTGCAATGTAGATACTCTCCATTCATATGCATGGTGAGGGCTGCAGTTAGAATGACGTTTATGGTTAGGGTGAGGGTTAGGGTTAGGGCAAGAGTTAGGATTAAGCTTTTTAAGTATTACTCAGATGTCACATAAACCTAAGTCACAAAATCTAATCGTAATGAGGGTTATCATAGCCTGTTCAGTGAGCCTAGGCAGACGTGACTGACAGTGATTTTAATTTGCAATGTCTGAAACTGAATCTAGGTAAGGGTTGGAGGTTGAGACTGGGGTTTCATGTTAGCCACAGTTCTGGCTTTGTGAAGGATACGATTCTTGCTTTCATCTGTCAACCATGGGACAGAGAGCTGAGGCCCACAGCCCAACCAGGGAGGCTGGTGGAGGGTTAGAGGGCTGGGAACCCCCACTGGCGCCATCCTCCAGGAGAATGCAGAGGTTGTTCCTAAGATAGGAAGTGTATGTGTGTGTGTGTGTGTGTGTGTGTGTGTGTGTGTGTGTGTGTGTGTGTGTGTGTGTGCACTTATAGTACATGTGTGTATTTGCATACATATGTTACTGTCTGTATGAATGTGCCCTCAGTAATAGTTTTATAAATGAGCATTGTTGTCAGCTTGAAATTTTTACCTGGATTGTGCTGGATTATGGAAAACAACACTGTAAATATTTGTGTAAATATATATTTTTTAAACTGAACATGTTACTAGTAGTAACACTAACCACACCCTAACACTAACCCTAACCACACCCTAACACTAACCCTAATCCTATCCCTAACACTAACCCTAGGTTCCATAACTGGTAAGGTATTAGACATTTAATAAAGTATTAAACATTTAATAAGGTATTAAACATGTAAGGACAAACCAAACAAACAAAACATCAAAAAACTTAAAATGTTAGCACTTTTGCATAAGGAACAGCTGTTTAATTCACCATTTTATGTTTCACAGTTATTTATGATACCATATGCACAGTAGCATGTAAATATAGCTGAGCTCATGTTATTCCACCTCATGTACCCTAACCCTAACCCTCCCAGTGAATGGGGTTGCGTGCAGGGTTTTCAGTGTTGGGTACTGAGGTAAGTCCTGTAGCATTATTGTTTGGACTTATTGCTTTTGATTTCACACACTTCCAAGGTCCACTAGATTCTTCGGACATGGAGATAGGCCATTGAGCTATAATAAAGGTCTATTCTATATTTTATATATACCTCTGTATTAAACCCCTATATTTTAAGCATGTTAACAAAGATAAGTATAAGGACTAGTTTATTATGTGTTCCATAGTTAGCACAGGAACCCTAACTCAAATGAAAATGAATATGCTCATTTTGTTTAAATGCAGCCACCCTAAAGGTCACTTTGGAGAACACCAGGGATACATTCACACCTTGAAAAAAGCTTTGCAATCATAAGTTTGTTAAGAAGGGAATGTATTCCGCCTGGTTTGGTTTGAACAGGCCAGAGAGACGATCTCAGAGAAGCTTCCACTGTCTGCAGTGACCATGGATATTAATTTTATAGAGGAGACAATAGTTTTTGATTTGTTAATAGATGCCCAGGTTCAAACGCGTCTCTACACGGTTAGACAGGGGCCCTGGTTTGGCTGTAAATGGGAGAGAGAGGAAGAGAGAGAGAGAGACAGAGAAAGAGAGAGAGAGGGCATTCAGGGACAGTGAGTGTATTTGAGTGTTTATTTGGGTGAGTGTATTTGAGTGAGTGTAATTGAGTCAATTTATTTGAGTGAGTATATTTGAGTGTGTATTTGAGCATGTTTGTGTAGTTTAGCTACATCACCTCACCACCTGTAGCCTTGACTGAGATATTTAGTTACCACAAACTACTTATTTTTTTAGTGAAGTCTTCGTAGAAAAGCCAGACCACTCCAGATATAAACTGCTGATGAAAGCAGCTCCGAGTTTGACAGAGTAAACATTTAAGTGAGCAAACAAAGCTACTTTTTTCTTAAAGGTATAATGTAATAAAAGGATTAAGGTTAGGTTTAAGAGTACATATTATTAGCCTTATTATTTTAGCCTCTTTGTTACAAACATGTTGAATAGTCTAAATTAGATTTCTAAAGAGCTTTGTTATCAACGGTGTATACTGTATTCTTTTATACTGTCAAGCTTTTGCAGTTGCATTAGCTTTTAGAGCCAGACTACAGGCTAGAGTACCATTATAGTAAAACATTATTTACCAAAGCCAAGTTAATAATACATATGTGTCCACGGTAAGCTGAGACAGGTGTTGTGTTGGCCTTGTGTGCTGTCAGTGTAACAGTGATCGCATAGCACAGTGTTTGATAACAAGGTAAACTGCATTATGTGTTATAGCACAGTGTTTGATAACAAGGTAAACTGCATTATGTGTCATAGCACAGTGTTTGATAACAAGGTAAACTGCATTATGTGTTATAGCACAGCATAGATCATACTGTCTATAAGCGCAACCAGTGGGGTTCGGTTTCCACAAATAAAATTATAACAAAAGTTATAAACATGCACAGATATACATAAGCAGCTATCAGATTGTACCAGATTCCAAAACCAAGCATACATACAGAGAAGAGTCTAGTTTATTATCAAGCTTACATATTCTACATACATAGATCTTCTGAATTATGCAGTCCCAGAAGACAGGAACATCGTTGAATTTTCCCACAATGCTGGGATTTTCTTTAGAGCATGCAGTGGTCCATTCTGGGAGAAAACCATATCACCCTATTAGGAAGCCAATTACAACAATACCTCCTACCAATTCGGAAGCCTATTACATCTTAAAAGCCTTTTACATCATTACAGCCTATAACATCATTACAGCATATAACATCATTACAGCCTATAATATCATCACAGCCTATAACATCAACACAGCATATAACATTATTACAGCCTATAACATCATCACAGCATATAACATCATTACAGGCAATAAAATCATCACAACCTATAACATAATTACAGCCTGTGTATGTGGTGTGTGTTTGTACTCAGTACTGTGTGAATGTTGGGTGTGTGTTTGTACTCAGTACTGTGTGAATGTTGGGTGTGTGTTTGTACTCAGGGTCATGAGAGAGTTCGGTGTGTTGCTATTCAGG
Source organism: Brachyhypopomus gauderio (assembly GCF_052324685.1). NCBI lineage: Eukaryota > Metazoa > Chordata > Actinopteri > Gymnotiformes > Hypopomidae > Brachyhypopomus > Brachyhypopomus gauderio. Next base: position 108,184 of record NC_135225.1, on the reverse strand, counting down.
GGTGTGTGTGTATGTGGTGTGTGTGTTTGTACTCAGTACTGTGTGAATGTTGGGTGTGTGTTTGTACTCAGGGGCATGAGAGCGTTAGGTGTGTTGCTATTCAGGGGTGTGTGTGTGTGTGTGTGTGTGTTGGATGTATACGTATTAAGGGTCGTGTGCGTTTATATTCAGGGTTGTGTGTGTGTGTGTTGTGTTTGTGTGTTTGTACTCAGGGCTATGAAAGAGTTAGGTGTGAGAGTATTGAGGGGTGTGTGTGTGTGTTGCGGGTGTGAGTATTTGGGCCAGGGTGTGTGTGTTGCGTGTGTGAGTTTTCGAGATGGGGTGTGTCACCTTAGGTCCTTTTGATGTAGCCCATCAATGTCTGGGAACGACAGAGGATGTCTGAATCAGGGCACCCCAACACATGTACAAACATGTACCACCCATGCAACATACACACACACACACACACACACACACACACACACACACACATGCACATGCAGACATACAAACACAGACGCACATGCAGTGAATCAGTTTGGCACTAAATACTATTTGAATACTTCTTATATGGAGTAATTGCTAACACTTCTTATATGCAGGAATTGTTAATAATTATATGGAGTAGTTGGTGACTGGCTGTTGTATTGGGTGGGTGTTCAGGCTTCCCTGACTGTGTTCATCTACACTTTCTCCCAGCTGTTCTTTTCCTGCGCTTTATTTAGCTGCCATGAGCTGGAGCACTTTTAGAAGGACTAAATCTGTGAGGACTCAAGGGGTGTTTTACTACTGGGTGGCTTACAAGAGGTGACAAACACCTCAGTTATGAATGCGGTGTTTGCGCTTCCTGTGTGCCAGTGCCTCGTCCTGCCGCCCCTAATGTCTTGATCACTTTCTACTATTTAATTTTTAGAACCTCTATACATTTGTGTGTATGATAAATAGTAACATGTCTCCCTTTAGTAACAGTGTACACTATTTGTAAAGGAAGGCTAGTGACTGAACTAAATTAGGAAATTCTTTAAGCCTTTCTAAAAAATCTTAATTGGCAATTAGTGAAGCACTTTAGAGGGGATTAATGTTGTTTATGTAAGTGAGATGTATGTTGGGTAGTATGCCAAATACAAATGTCTCATGTAATTATAGACAATAAGGAATGTTCTAATTATTCCTAAAATTCATGAAGTAATTTATAGCTATCCAGATGTGTTCCCAGCTACATGAACTCAGGTCTGCCATGATGAAATGCTGCTCTATGTCAAGACAACTAGCTGCTTTCATTTACACACACACACTGCATCTGCTCCACTGCATCTGCTCCACTGCATCTGCTCCACTCCCAATCAGCCGATTCTGAATCAGGAGCTCCTGTGGTTTGTTTGCCCTCTCTGTTTTGCCCCTTCCCTATCCAACGCCCCAGGTGTTGCCCCTTCCCTATCCAACGCCCCAGGTGTTGCCCCTTCCCTATCCAACGCCCCAGGTGTTGTCCTACAGTACTGTGCGTTGCTCGTCAACAGTGCTTTAGAAGACATCAGTCAGAAACTGAGATTTTACTGTCATTTACATATAATATATCATATATATACAAGTACGTACTGGAACGAAACAACGTTCCACCAGGGACCAGACATGCAATATAGAACATAAAGGGCAAAACAATACAGCACAGTGCAGACAGAACCATATATGTGCAAAAAATAAAATACAATATGTAAACTAATGTAGTTAAACTAAGTAATTGAAAAGACTAGCCAGTTGGGTCTCGGGTGATATTACACCAGTAGTCATGTTCAGTGCAAAATTCAATAGAAACTGCAGTAGTGTAATAATGTGCAAAACTGCAAACATTTTGTGCAGTGTCTATTTGTGTCCAAGTCCGTCATGTTTTTGTGAGTCCATCCATTCAAGCTCAGAGTTCAGGAGCTTTATGGCTTGTGGGATGAAGCTGCACCCGTCTGCTTGTGTGTGTGTGTGTGACCACGTCTTGTGATGAGATGCAGTGTAACTCCTGAACCAGACAGTGATGCAGCTACTCGGGCTCTCAATAGTTTCTCTGTAGAATGTGGTGAGGATTTGAGGTGGCAGGTGAGCTTCCCTAAGCCCCTTCAGAAAGCAGAGATGTTGTTGTGCTTTCTTGGTTATGGTGCTGGTGTTGAGTGTCCAGGTGAGATTCTCCACCAGGTCAACACCAGCTTGCTGACTTTACATTGGTTGTGTTTCACATGTTGTAAACAGTTTTCATGAACAATTAAGAAACTCCTCAGCTGCATCCCTGCCATCATCACACCTGTGTCACACCTGTGTTTATGTAATTATGGCTTATTTCATATACTACAATATCATCTCTTTCATGTGGCCATGTACTCGTATGCCTTTTGTCTCTCTCACTATGGCCTCAGAGTGTGTGTCCTGCTGCAAATGCCCTGACAGGGCGAGCTGTGATCGGGTGGTGCTGACAGACACACACCTCCACCTGCCCGTATCAGACACATTCCTCACCAGAGCACTGACAGGTCAAACCCAGAAATCACAAACACTGAGTGCTTCTGCAGGCTCGCGTGGAGAATTAGCTCTGGCGCTAGTTACAGACGCTCACCTGCACACACTGGAACAGAACCCGAGTTGCTGGGTTCAGGGGAGTGGGGCAAAAAACTGAAAATGTGGTGTGGAACTACCATGTACAATTCATTCAATTCAAATTTCAACAGTTCCTTAACCTATATTGTAAAACTATTACTATGAATACATAAGAACAATATTGATAAAACTCATTGAGTTTTACTTTCAGGACATCTGCCACCTTTATGCTCAGTTACATAAAGGACTGCAGCCTCTGCCCTAACCCTAACCCTAACCCTGACCCTTAACCCTAACCCTAACCCTGCAGCCTCTGCCCTAACCCTAACCCTGACCCTAACCCTAACCCTAACCCTGCAGCCTCTGCATTAGGTTCACTCTCCCTCACTCATGTTCTGATACCTGGTATGGTACCTAATCCTAATCTCAACCCTAATATTACAGTTCCTTTAGTATAATCTCAATTATAAATAAATACACAAATAAATACTCCTGGAGCTTATTAAAGGTCATTTGCAGTCCTGACTGGAGCGTGGCCTGGGGTTACAGCGGGTTATCTGGATGTGGCTCTTGGATTAGAGTCTCAAGCTTCCCCACCTTGATCCGTCCCCAGAGGAATGCCTCACTCTTCAGCAGCCTGCATTCTCCTTCCGCTGGTCAAGGAGGCACCTCAGATCCTAATCTATCTCAGTTTACTGGGTGTTTCAGCCTAGTTTGGCCAGCTCATTTGCTGTGGTTAGGTTCACTTTCAACCCGTGTGGAGACACAGTATTCATGCTTTTGACTGCCTCATTATGATGATTATCACTTTACCTCTTCTGAATTGTTTTGCTGAATACTGACTGAAATTGTTTTGCTGGGAAAAATGTCTACTTATTTTTGATTAACAGTCCAACAGCATTCTGGATCCAGTTGAAGTTTCAGGATTGGGACTTTAACTTGTAATTGGAGTGTGTGCCACACTATAATGTCATAATTGGAGTGTGTACCAAGCTCTGATGTCATAATTGGAGTGTGTATCTGCCTTTGATGTCATAATTGGAGTGTGTGCCAGGTTGTGTCTTTGTTTTCTTTTCTGAATCACAGCAATGTATTCAAATTCCTCTCACAAACAGATTATACACAGAGGTCATAAAGTAACTCAACAAACAAAAGACAGAAACTGTGTTCATCACAACTGTGTTTATGAGCCTGGTCACCTAGTAGAAGGTGCATCCTTTGACTGATCAATTTTGTTTTTCAAGATAATGAGTTTTCAGTAATATAAAAAAACATATTACATTAAAAATGATATAATACATATAAAATAAAATACATTTTAAATGATAATTATACATTCCAAGGTGCAAGGTGGGCCTTTCTGTGCTGGAACTTTTATTTTATTATGTTTGATTCCTTTGGCTTGTCTTTGTCTTGGTTTGTAGAAACAGGAATATTATGACCACTGTGTTCTGATGATTATGATGCATTTGATGACAAAGCACTGGATAGGAACATCTGTGAAATGGCCAAAAATATTAAATGTAAATGTATATTCTGAGGAACTACAGAAGTGCAAGCACAATGACATTGGGTTGTTCTGTAAATATTCATAACTTCAACTTAATTAGGAGTTTAAATGTTTCCTTTGATGTTTCAGTTTTACAACACATTATTGTTGGTAATGTGACTTTTTGTTTTACAGACTAAGGAGAAATGTGCAAGCCACATAGCTGGGAAAAAAGAAAAAAAAACACAACAAAAGAAGAAATAGACCAGCAAAAAAACCCCAGGAGGAATAAGGATAAATTGGTTTTAGTAAATGATCCATTAGTAAATCATAATAGTTTAAAATGTTATTTATTATTATTATTATTATTATTATTATTATTATTATTGGGTTATCTAAATAGAACTTCCAATTCTAATGTATTCTTAGGAGAATGAAAATATTTCTTAACACATCAAGTCATGTGTTAGCTGGTTTGGTAACTCTGTGGTGCATTTTCCTGCTATGAATACTGTTAACGTGTTTGAGCTGGTATTTGTTGCTGTAAATGCTTTAAAAAAATAGACATTGTACTTTTGCATTAGTACAGAATATGTAGTATATTAACACAAAATATTAAACAATGTTATATTTAGTACATAATGTACATTAGACTGTTATAAAACAGAACATTGCTTATCTGATTGTAATATTAATGTAATTAAATATGAAGTAATAGACAAGAATGTTTTTTCTTTTATTTTAAAATATTGCAATTATCATGTATGAATTACATCGTAGATTTTAAATGTTTTCTGTAATTCTGAACATATTCCAAGCTCATAAATAATTGCACAGTTGGCTTTAATAATAATAATACTACTATTAATGATGATATCACTATCATATCAAACGTGGACCTTCATGACACCTATATTTGTGATGTGTTAATTTTAAGGCCAGGGAATCCCAGCAATATCTACCATTCTGCAGTGAGCAAATCACACTTGTTCGTGGAGCAGAAAACAAGAGTTTGTCATTCCTCTGCTGTCTGATTTGGGAAGTGATGCTCTTAACGCTGAAATAAATTCTTCCAAATGGGCAAGTCAACCATATTGGCCATTTTTGATGTGAAGAAAGCAGCAGTAAAAATGCTTCCACCCTTTATTATCGTTTAGATTGTGTCCTATTGCAGTGTGGGAGGCTTGTATTAACCTTGAGGGTACGTATTACACATCTCTAGGGAGAGGGTGCATGCTCTAGGGAAAGAGTTAGGGTTTATATTCTAGTGTTAAGATTTGTTCTCTGGTGGCCTACTGCACACAGTATCTCCCATTAACCCCAGATGCAAACACCTTCCTAATATACATAGCAGTAACTGAAGTACAATCTCCCCCAGAATGCACCTGGTACATATCTTGTGAAGAGCATATTAAAGAGAAAAGAACAGTAAGTGTTTAGACACAGTGTTTAGGTACATTAAGTGTTTAGGCACAGTACAGTTTTTACAGTAAGAAACAATAAATTTGAGGTTTCACCTTTTTAATGTCTGGCAGTTCTCTCATCAAGAAGATGATTAAATGAGCAAGAAAAGGATTAAATGACAAAAAAATAAAACATTTTCTTATATTTTGATTCCTTATTCTGCTGTAATCAG